>NC_080670.1:98483353-98530835 GCF_030247195.1 Topomyia yanbarensis | reverse complement strand
TCTGTGTTAGGTCCGTTAGTTTGTGGATATACATAATTAAGAACTTATACCTGACGCAAATGATCATTTAATGACATTCCAAGGTGAAAAAATACGTTTTAGCTACGTATCCTCCGCCTTCGAGTGCGGAATCTCACCCGCAATTTTGATGCGGCATCTCTCCCAATTGTATGGGAGAGATGCCGCACGACAGCATTTCTCTCTGAAATTATGGATGAGCACGATCAGAATGTCTTTTGAAAGGTCCCTGCTGTTCAACCGATACATGATTTACTAAAATAAAATCGAACATTAAAAAAAAACGAAATTTTAATGTGGTACTGAAAAACTTTCGGCACTCTGTGATGCAACTGGACGCACATAAACGTTACTAAAATTGTTGTGAGTTAATAATAAGTATTATTTTACATCTCCAATGTTGTAATTCTTCGAAAGACTAGGTCACAATATCATATTGCCATATAAAAGTGACCCTATATATGAATTATAGAAAGTGCGGCATCTCACCCAACGCGGCATCTCTTCCGAAATTACCCTATCTGTGATTTTTTAAAGAATTAGTCTTTCGTTGTGCACGATGCAGTCAAAGCCATTGTATAAATGCTCAATGCACTATTCACCCTTGTATTATTTTTTTTAAAGCGAAAAATCGGATGACTAGAAGTTTACTAGTCGTATATAAATATATATATATATATATATATATATATATATATATATATATATATATATATATATATATATATATATATATATATATATATATATATATATATATATATATATATATATATATATATATATATATATATATATATATATATATATATATATATATATATATATATATATATATATATATATATAAATATATATATAGAAAGTTCGCCATCTCACCCAACGCAGCATCTCTCCCAAAATTACCCTGTGATTTTTTAGAGAATTATTCTTTCGTTGAGCATGATGCAGTTAAAGCCATTGTGTAAACGCTCAATGCACTATTCACCCTAGTGTGTTTTTAAAGCGAAGGATCGTGACCCGCAAGGGAAAGATACCAGGCAGAACATCTGATCGCGAGCATCATGGCAGTAATCATGATGATGATACGGACGTAAACAACAATGAGAGAGACATGGATAACCCCGAAGTTGGTAAGAGTAGAAACATCTTCCCGACTCGAAAAAAGATCTCCGCTCGCAATAGCAAGTTGCGCGCACGGGATCTTACAGGATCAAAATGTAATGTTGTGTAGTGTTGTGTAAAATTTACGAATTATGTTTCAATGAGCATAAAACTCGATTTACGAGAGTTTCTGGAGTCACAATTCTGATTCGAAAATTCAAAATAGAACCTACAAACGGCAACCGTAACAACTGGCAAGTATTAGTTTGTCCTTGATATGTACAAAGAGTTCGCTGTGTAATAGTATTTCCACTTTCTGTTTTGTACTGCAGGGTAAGGTAGGAGGAAATGCCTGCCTGAGCGTTTTAGTTGATCGACTATTATGACTGTATCAACGTCTGTGTCATATGGTCACATGTGTTGCTGATTCGGACGGTGTCGGCAGCTTTCACCCAAATCAGTAATTGAGCTTGAGCTTGTGCGACCGCCCCTGGTTGCCACTCCATTATCGATCGGGACTAGCTGAAGTTGCACAGGAAATCAGTAGATTATTATTTTCGGGATTAGCGAAACATCTTTCAATGTGCAACTCCTGGCAGGCCCGTGCGCAGAAAATTCTCAAGGGGGGGGGGGGTTGATTTTTTAAACTTTATTTTAAAAGAAACGTACAGAAACCCTCGATTTTTTCAGAAGCCTGGACCTAGTCTTTTGAACCAGACAACTCTGCTCAAAAAATTGGGTAAATGTTTGTTATCGAGAAGGAGCCATCAAAAGACACCGCTGCCTAGTGGTGGGAAACCCCAAAAACGTGAACTTAATTCACTAGAGGCCAAACCATCGAATATATTCACAAGGTATCTTTGGACAAATTGGTCGTAAGAATATTCCCCAAAACCTGATAAAATTAAAATTAGGCATGGCTTACTACGATCAAATTTAAAAACATTAACTTTTTATGCTGACGAGGTAGAAAGTTGGTGTCTTCGACAAAGTTTTAGAAATGCTCAACGAAAGAATAATTCTCTAAAAAATCACAGATAGCGTAATTTGGGAGAGGTACCGCACTTTCTATAATTCAATATGAGGCATTCCACGCAAAATTTGCCACAATTTTTTTTTGCCCAGATCAATTTTTTTCCGGTTTAGTAGTCAAAAATATTCGACACCTTTTTTTTATTTCAACATAGTAGGCGAGACTTTCGAGATTTTTTGTGTTAAATCTCATCATATGAAGTAGAATCATTTTTCTTGATACCATAAAAATTTGGGAGCGGGCAATTAAATACTTACGGAGATATGATTTTTTCAATCGCGCTTTGCGCGCGAAAAACGTACCGCCACGCGCTTCGCTCGTACTCAGACTTGGCTGTATGAAGTTTTACAAACTAGCGCTTTGTGTAAAACACACTTGCGATTAACATTACTATTTATTGCATTTAGATGTATGCTTGATTTCAGGTTTATATTGACTTAATCATTCAAAAGAGTCATCGGAAGAAAAGATCTTCAGTTTTAATTTGAAGTCCACGTTCCTCTCAACATAGTGAAATGAATGTGTTCCAGGTATGGTTGGCATTTTTCGAAACAATTCTGTGGAATTTTTCTCTGCTCTTGCATCAGAATAAATTGGTTCGATAGGCACGTTTCCTACGTTATTCTGAGATTTGGACTTGAAACATTGCGTAACAAAGAAGCCTTACTTGCCACCTCGTACGACTCAGTTGCGGTCGAAATTTGATCATCATTCACCTTTTCCATGGGCTGTTGCGCGAAACTGCCACTGTGTGGGGTGAATGCAGTCAGATTTGTGGTGAAAAAAAAATTAGTACAACGTTTGACATTTTTAAAATGTTGACGAGCACCATCAGAAAAATACATGCAAACTTTCAAGGTTTTCAAAAAGAATGGAGTTAAGAGTACGACGTACAAACGATAGGTAACTAAACTGAAAACAAGATTTAAAAAGCGCCAGAAACTTAAAAATCATTCGTTCAACATTTCTGCAGAACTGCAAGAATTTCTCTTCAGCAATCATTTATCGTCAGAATACATATATCACATTCTAATCATTTTAAAAATTATCTCATACAACCAAAATTGAGTATAAAACAATAATAATTTTAAACAAACATAACGCATTAGCTGTGTATGCTTTCCTTTAGGGGAGCGTCTGGTGTAAAGTGCTTAAACCGAAAGTGATTTTGGTTTACGATTTTTGGTTGAAGATAAGGCAAAAATGGACCTCTTGTGTAATGTTAAGGTTTATTTATGGATTCAATGTACGAGAAAAAATTGCAGTCACACAGAACAACACGAGCGTTCCAAGAGTAGACGTCCAACCATTTCCACGTCGAGGAGCGCCACGGCGAATATTATAACTCTTGATAAAATTGACTGAAACTGGAAATTCAACAAGATTTTAAAATTTGGACTAGTATTTACTCTATGAACCAAAAAAAATGAAATGGTTTGAATTTTGGAAAATAGCCTTATAAAATCCGAAAAATATGATATTTTTATGTAAAATTCACTCACTTTTCTTAAAAATAATGAGAGAAAAATTTTTTTATTCAGTTTTCCGTGGTTCATCGACTGGCTACACATATTATGCATCCTCATAAAAAATCAAGTCAATCCGTTGAACAATAATTTTTTTTTATTTATTTCTAATAAATAATTAGGTTACTTGCAAGTGTGCAAGTGTGATTTTACTATTTTATACAATAAAAATAAAGAAAAAAAATCATGTCCAAGTTTGAAAAAAGCCGTTTTTTTAAACTTTTCAATATTTTCCATGAAACCAATACGTTGAGTAAGTCCTAATATACTTCATCCGAAAGCTGTGAAAAAGGCGCACATATCATGTTTTGGGCACTTTTTGGTATCTTCTTTACTTTAGACAGTACGAGCGATGGAAAAAAGTTTTTTTTTCAAATGGTTTATATATATATATATATATATATATATATATATATATATATATATATATATATATATATATATATATATATATATATATATATATATATATATATATATATATATATATATATATATATATATATATATATATATATATATATATATATATATATATATATATATATATATATATATATATATATATATATATATATATATATATATATATATATATATATATATATATATATATATATATATATATATATATATATATATATATATATATATATATATATATATATATATATATATATAGAAAAATTACCACTTAGTAGAGTGATTGAATATGCACGGAATTCCAGTTGGTGTATAGTAAAACCAAACCATTAGCACGTGCCATTCGTCAATTTTTGGTGTGCTTTCAATCGTTAGATAGATCAGTGTACGTTGTATTCGTGTGGGGTGATTGTGCCTGAAAGTTATTTGTGCTCATGCTTTTAATTTTTGTTCCGTCAACAAACCGTTTCCATTATTATTCATCGTCTACCTCACCCTTTACGCAATGTGTATATTTCATCTTGTCACAGCAGATAGCTTACGCTGAATGTTGCGATATTAGTGTTTTCAGAGCTTGTTGACTATTACTGATTTGAAACTAAACCACCCTGAATTAAAACCTTTCTTTGGAATTCCGAGTGCGAATAATAATACCACAACGTGGCGGCCACAGATTTGAGGGCGATTTCCTATTCTACGCGTGGGAAAACCTTACCGCTGCTTTTATGGTGATTTTTATTCAAATGTAATGCCCACTTAGAGCACTTTTATGGCGCGTATTTCCCTCGAGAGACAAATTTCATACGCCAAACAGATCCGCAGGGTAAAGATGGGACGTAGAAGCTGTTAAAATCAATGCTTTCAGGAAAAGTTATCTTTTTCTTTTTGGCCCTTGCCGTGGGTTGTACTACGTGACAAGATTATGCGTTCTAGCTAACATGAAACCGAGAAAAATTATTGAAAATTTACATAATTTTCAATGAGATTCAATTCACAGGCTCGAAGTTTTGGTCGATGTTGCTAGCGCTTGAAATCTGAAGCACTTAGTAAAACGTTGTTCTGTTATCAATGATCCGAATGTACAGTTTACTATTGGCCGTAATGAAATTTAATAACGATTTTCTAACATCTGACATCCTTACAAAAAAAATATTGTGCAATTGTGTTTTTCTCACGTATCTGCATAATGATAACACTGCGAAACACAAGATCGGGGAAGCGAATAAAACATGGCGAAAGTTTAGGGTCCCAGTACAAGGGAAGAATTTTTCGAAAAAAATTGGAACTGGACTAACAGTTATAAAAAAAAAACCAAAGTTTGTATGGCGAACTAGGGTGGTTCTATAGGGATGAATAAAAATAATCACCCTAAATTTACGCTTGTAGTCTTAAATAAAAATTTTATTGCATCGAAAAAAAAATCTACGCAATTTTTTAAGCTGAATCGGACATCACTGAGGGGGCGTAGCGTTTCGTCACATACCTGTGTATACCCCCACCCCCCTGGTTAACGACGTAGCTTGACGGCAACCCTTCCCCCTCTAAAGCAGAGCATGTTTTGTTTGAGAATTAACAAATAAACTTCGTTTTTAACTGCGCACATGATCAAGAATTTTCCATTATAATTGAAAAATAAAATAAAATAAAACACGAAGCATGAACCATTTAGTACAAGAACCAAATAATTTGCTCACACTTCGATTTTGAAATCATACAAAAGGAAACGCTTACGAATTGCAAATTGACTTCCCTGAATTCAACTCCTATTCCCCTTTAAAAAAGCTACGTAGCATGGCATGACCCCGTTACTTTTTTACTTCGTCTAGCAGTTATAAAAAACTGCTACCATTACAATTATATTGACATGGCAGACTTTATTGACCCAATAGTTGTAATACACGTTTTATGCGGAAAAATAGCCAAAACAATACCTTTTGATTTTGGAAAGTACAGTTTAGCTTAGTATTAGAATGCAAATTCAAAAATATACATGGTGAGTTTTGTTTTCACTTAGTAATGCACTTCGAATAAAACTGGCTATACTATTATCACAACTATAAAAACATGGTAGGCTATTTTGACCCAATAGTTATAATACATGTTTTTATGACAAAGAACACTGAAGAGAATATATTCGTAATTCACAAAGAATTAGTTTCGTATAGACAATTTTCATGAAATATACGAATTTTTCGTACATATAATGAATCATTCGTAGTTCTATTGAAAAACTTTTTTTATTACAAGTCTCAATAGAGGTAGAATATGGTGCCGATGTTGCTATACGCTATGTCCGCCGGTTTCAAGAAGATTTGCTGAACCGGATCAGTACGGATTCGATCGGATTCAGATCAGCCATCGCGAACTGTTCGGATTCAGATGAACCATCGCGAAGTGTTCGTTGGTTTTGTATGAATAAGTTTGTGTTTTTATCTCTTCCGGGATAATTATTGTTTGTAGACTACACCAAATCTGGCCTCATTTGGGACACACATAAAAATGTCGCACCTGTAGTCCACATGCTTCACTCTTACATTTTTACCGCCTGCGCTGTGCTATTAGATGGATTTAGCTTCAACTGTCTCAGACACAAATCAATAGTATTGAAAATCGTTACGGTCGTATCCTGGACTTTGTCTTATTGAATGAGATAGCCAACTGTCAGATCCAGGAATATGCTGAATCTATTTCTGTGATTGATACAAATCATCCTCTCGTGGAAGTTATTATCAGTCTGCCGAAACCTGTTATTTTTGAAGATATCCCGAATGATCTTGGTCTTGACTTTCATCGAGCTGATTTCTTGGAACTTGCATCAGCACTCCTTCATGCGGATTGACATCTACGACACCGTTAATGACCCAGATCTAAGTCACTTCGCTTGTATTTCCATACAAGCTGTCGTTTCACCAAATATCGTTTTTCGTTAGTGAGTAATAATTATCGATCCTATAACGTTTTCTTGTACAAACGCTACTCCATTCAAACCAACCTGGGCAATAATCCCCGACAGTTTTGGATATTCGTGAACTCCAAGCGGAAGGAGAACGGATTATTTACTGATATGATTTTGAAAAATCAGACTGTTACTCTGGATTCGGAGTAGTGTGACATATTCGCCACTCATTTAGTGATACTACTTCATCTGCTGATCAAATCGCACGTGCTTGCAGAGACACACCATTAAATATCTGCCCTCTGAGAAGATTCACGGTCGCAGAGTAGCCTTCGACCTTCTCTGTCTGCGCTTACTATACTGTGCATTGGTACGGTCGATTCTAGAATCTAATTCCATGGTATGGTGTCCGTATCAATCAACATGGGTAGCCAGGATTGAAGGAATACAAAGGAAATTCGTTCGTTATGCACTGAGACGCCTTCCGTGGCAAGATGCTATCAATCTTCCGCCATACGAAGATCGCTGCGGATTATTAGATTATTACATAGGCTGGAAAAGAGAAGAAGAGTATCCCAGGCTTCGTCGCTAAATAATTGTTAGTGAGGCAGATTCTCCGGAGGTATTGAGCCAACTACACATAAACCCGAACGTGTGCTTTTTGCTGTTGGAACACAGGAACTCATTTTATGGTGGTCATGACCAGGCTTGCGAACTGCTAACATTTATTTCGACTGGCACCTAAAACAACACAGTCACAGCCAGCGGCGAGCCCAGCTGCCGAGCGCTGCTATAGCCGTTCAGTGTTTGAATGAGTGCTGTGTGTTGCACGCAAGCGAATTTGGGTACAGTCACTTCGTAGCACTCATGTACAGAAGCCGAAGGTTTGGCTGTTTCTGAGTGGCGATGTACAGTAATTTTTTTTTATTCATTTCGTTTATTTGATAGGCACAAATGCGTTAGCTTGGCGGTGCCAAATTCTTTTGTTTTTACATTTTGGATATTTTAAAACTAGGAGGTTACAATGTTGAAATATTTTTTTTAAAAGAGAAAATTTTTACAGCTATCTTAAGACTAGAAATAAGATTCTATATACAAGAGAGGGGACAAAAGATTTTTTTATGAAAAAATTTCAAAACAAGGAATTCAATAGTAATAATTTTTAGGAAATATTTACAGTTATCTTAAAACTAACAGTATAGTTTGGTACACAAAAGGGGGAACAAATATTTATGAGAAAATTCGCAGTTGTTTTAAGACTAGGGATACAATTCTATTTACAAGATGGGGGACAATAGTTTTAACAAAGAGGTAAAATTACAACTATCTTAAAACTAGGAATACAGAATACAAATTTGAACTTTTTTAGCGGAGACTTATGCTTGGTCAAGATATTCAGAGGGGGGCTGTAGAAGCAGTTGTATCAAGGACAGGGGAGAGAAAGCGTAGATGGTGACCGGGAGAGAAGAGCAAAACTTGCAACTTTCGGACAAACGGGAGATCAGCGAAAGATTACCGACTCAGTCTAGTAGGTCGGATTGGCGGATGGTATTCTTCGGACCCGCGGGGAATCCTTCAAAAGTCATCGGACTTTGAGTCGCTCTCGCTTCAGTTTCCGTAGTGGTAAGTGCGACGGCGGTTACATAGTTGCAGTCTGGAGCTGATCGGTCCCACAAGGCAGGAGAAAGCTTCTAAAAATAAAAAGAGAGGGGCTAAATTGGGATATTTATCGTTTTTATGAAAGTATAAATAAGGGACATATAGGGGAAATCACGATTTGCCAGCATATCTCGGACTGGGACATTGGGTCTACCTCGGGCCCGAAGGGAATCCTTTAACTGAGACCTGGCGTCCAAGTACCCGGTGCATACACAGACAACGTGCTCGATGTCGTGATAGCCCTCGTCACAAGCGCACAGACTACTCTCCGCAAGCCCAATACGCCGAAAATGCGCATCCAAGGTGTAGTGGTTGGACATAAGTCGGGACATTACACGAATAAAATCCCGACCCACATCCATCCCCCTGTAACAAGGCTTCGTTGATACCTTTGGGATAATGGAATGTAGCCATCGTCCAAGTTCACCATTGCTCCACGAGGTTTGCCAACTGTTGAGTGTCCTCTGACGACAAATACTAAAAAATTCGTTGAAGCAGATTGGTCTTTCGTATATGTCACCGTTTAATGCGCCCACCTTTGCTAATGAGTCGGCCTTTTCATTGCCCGGGATAGAGCAATGAGAGGGGACCCAAACAAAGGTAATTTGGTAAGATTTTTCAGATAACGTACACAAGGATTCCCGTATCTTCCCCAGGAAATATGGGAATTGCTTTTTGGGCTTCATCGCACGAAGAGCCTCGATGGAGCTGAGGCTGTCCGAAATGATGAAGTAGTGATCTGTGGGCAGAGTGTCGATGATCCCAAGGGTGTACTGAATTGCAGCTAACTCTGCGACGTAAACTGAAGCGGGATCATTGAGCTTGAATGAAGCGGTGATAGTATTGTTGAAGATACCGATGCCAGTGGTCCCATCGAGATTTGATCCGTCAGTGTAGAACATTTTGTCACAGTCGACTTCTCGGAACTTATTATAAAATATATTGGGGATCACTTGCGGGCGTATATGGTCCGGGATTCCACGAATCTCTTCCTTCATGGATGTGTCGAAGAATACAGTAGAATCAGAAGTATCTAGGAAACGAACACGGGTGGGAGTGTATGAAGAAGGATTAACGCTCTGTGCCATGTAGTCGAAGTACAAGGCCATAAATCGGGTTTGAGAATTAAGCTCGACGAGCCTCTCGAAGTTTTCAATCACCAACGGGTTCAGAATGTCGCATCGGATGAGCAATCGATATGAGTGTTCCCAAAATCGATTTTTTAGCGGAAGAACGCCCGCCAGCACTTCGAGACTCATCGTATGGGTCGAGTGCATGCAACCCAAGGCAATGCGCAAGCAACGATACTGGATTCTCTCCAGTTTGATGAAATGTATGTTCGCAGCGGAGCGGAAACAGAAACACCCGTACTCCATCACCGACAATATCGTTGTTTGGTATAACCTGATCAGGTCTCCTGGGTGAGCACCTCACCATGTTCCAGTTATTGTTCGGAGAAAATTGATCCTTTGTTGGCATTTCTGTTTCAGATACCTAATGTGACATCCCCAGGTACCTTTAGAGTAGAGATGGTCGGGTTTCAATTTTTTCGAACCCGAACCCGACCCGAACCCGAGCGCATGAAAATTTAAAAACCCGAACCCGACCCGAGCCCGAAATTATAAAATTTGAAAAACCCGAACCCGACCCGAGCCCGAACATTTTAAAACTTAAAAACCCGAATCCGACCCGTACCCGAGAATGAAAATTTTGTAAAACCCGAACCCGACCCGACCCGAGAATATTAAAATTTGAAAACCCGAACCCGACCCGAACTCGAAAATTTAAAATTTGAGAAACCCGATCCGAATCTAACTTGCTAATACGGAGAATCAACCAAAGATCTCGAAGATTTTTAATTCAAGGCACCCGAGCTGGACCCTTGACTCATCTAAGAATGAATCACTCGAATCTAAAGTAGCACCATACGCATTGAGTTATATCTGCATTGGGAAAAACAAATCACTGCCGAGTAGAATCCGCATTTATATTTACTATTATTGAACGTCAAATTTGTAACGTGCTGATAAACTTGATAAATCGTTAATATCTTAACCGGAAATTAAGTTAAATCGGCGGCCAACTCATGGGGAAACAGAAAGCTTAATGGTCACAGTTTCCAACAACCTTGCCCGTCGTAATTAACCAAAATTTCTGATTTTTTATCAGAAACCATTCCTGCAAGGCAGTTTCGTATAATTTATTACATGTATTAAATTAAGCTATGGCAATTGGCAATTTGTATTCGACAGTTTACATGACGTCACCCACGTTACTGGTCACTGGAACTGGAACGGTCAAACCTGTATCGAAGGGTATCAATCATTTTGTGACGTGTTCTTGATGTCCCATCATTAGCGTTAGGACGATCTATGATTGGGTATTTAAGTTATTTTATGCTTCAGATTATACGGTATGCGCGCCAATAGAGATGCTTCGACATCTCCAATGGAGCTCTCGGGACGACTCCAAACTTTTAAAAATCCGTTAATGGCTTCAACAGAACACACAAAATTTTTGCTATCATTTCGTTAAGTTCGTGGAAATTCATGTATTTTCATGAAGGAATCCGGATCATGCAAGAGCTCAGCCCGTGAACAATCTGACAGAAAGTGCTTGTATCATATATGCACCACTGATTTGATTGGCGATTCTACGTTGAAACCGCTTACAGATAGCGCTGGAAGCAAAGTGTTGCTGATTTGATTCTGTTCTGTCATAGTGCATATATTTTCTGTAAACATTGATAAAAAAATAACTTTTAAATACCAAATCACTGACAAATTTGTTGATAATTGTTTATAAAAATGACGGAAAACCATCATTTTATACGATGATGAGTAAACATCTTGCGAAAAGAATCTAAAACATAGTGGTTTCTAATATTATTCGCAGAGCTATATGTGAGTTGTTCCGAAATGTAATTTGTTGAGCACCGTAGCCGCCGCAACATCATTTCCCGTTCCTCCTAAGTTAAGCTAAACCTTCATGAGATGGTGTAAATTCATGAAACTCTGCAGATCACGCGGGGAAAGAACATATCCGGCTAATAGAAAACTGTCAGCTTTGTACCATACACAACCGATCCTTCTCTCTGATAGTATTCACTGAATCTCCTACGTAGTCCAAAATATGAAGGAGTTTGACATTGGTACTGATCGGGTCTCGGTTTCGAGTTGGAATTTTATTTATGGAACGATTTTTTATAACCACAACAATACCCCGATTACATTTCGAAGAAATGTATGAGCCAAATGGTTTTATTCAGAATAATTGCAAATAAAACTAAATTTCGTTTCATACATATTTTGGCAGTGGTAAACTTTTTCCGAGAAGAAAATGAAGCTTTTGTTGTAAGCTACGACTCACTTGCTGGTGAAAAAAGCAAACTGTATCACTTTGCCAGTTCATGAGCTGAATCATAGGTGTTGCATGACTAATTTTGGTTTTGCCGCAAATCGCCAATAGTGGTGCTATTATCCCATAATCATATGAGTGTCATGAACAACGAAACCTGGCGGAAGTGAAGCTAGGTTTAGGTCTGATGGAACAAAGACAGTGTTTTTAGAAAATAAATTTGGCCTAAACTATCTGCTTTTAAAAAAAATAATGCGCCCTTTTTAAATTTGGGCCGCCATAATGACACCAAAGTGCCACCAAATTTATGAGTCCAAATCCTTATTTTTCCGTTACAGTTTATTGCAAGAATTGCAAGAAATCTTTATCATAAACCAATTTGATTATTAAACTTCCGTGAAGGCAGGTACAACCTATGTGTTTCATTTGACCAATTTAACAGTGCTTGCTTAAAGTTTGTTTGGGGTACAAATGTACCCCACAAAACCGTTAGCGTTAGTGTTTTGTCATGTGTACATAATTCAAAAAAAAAATATTTTTTAAAAGCAAAATATCGATACATAGTAAGCGAGAAACTTGTGTAAAATTGAATAAGTTCCAACTCTGCTGAATAATAGTATCTGTTATTTGGTATAACAAAGCACTATAGCAAAGTAACTAGAAAATGCGTTCGGATCGGTATCGTAATTTTTGCTTTTGCGGATGAAAGAGTCAAAACACATTCGTGAATATGATTTGTATATACTATGCAAGACGCATCATTCGATTTGTTATCTTCTGCAGCCCAGGCTCTGGAACATACTTACTTTATATACACGTACAATGCACCGGCTCTACCTATTCATTCGACGTCTTCCTGTTTCATCTCTGTTACTGCATATTGCTGTATTTTTAACGTTTGTGTTGGCGTTTGGTTTTCAAAAAAGCATCGGAATAAATATACTTTTTGACCGGTTTTTGAAAAAAAAAAATGTTCAGAAGGAAATTTAAAAAGCTTTACAACGTCGTATAAATGGTCAAAATCGATTTGAAACTACCGGAGTTATAGCAATATGAAGAAACAAGGGGATTTTGACGTATTTTAAAGACTTGTTCTATACAATATGAAATATTTCATACTTAAATAGTCAAACAGTTTAATTTATAAACAGGTTACTTTACGAATGATTTTAGAATAAAACTATCCAATTTAATTATAAATTTAATAAAAATTAGACATACTAGAGCGATTTTAGTTCTGGGGTACGAATGTACCCCACAAAACCGTTTACGTAGAGAAAAAGTCGCCGCGGCCTAAGTATCGGTTTTAAAGTACCTGTCGAAACTTATATTCCATTATAGAAAGTTGAACCGATATTTTCCAATAAATTCCTGTTGACTTGGTTTATTACTTATTATCATGAAAATAATACGCAAAGAGATTTTAGATGTGAAACACGTATTGTTTAATGATCTTTCATGAATGTTCGTTTAAAAAATTAAATAATTCAGGCAGTTTGCGAATCTGAAGAGACGGAATTTTATGCAAGAATGAAAAAATACAATATTTGAGCACCAGAAAATACGACGAATTCTAGCGATTCAGAGGTGCTAACATTTGGTACGGTTATATGTGTCATCCATTCGTATTACGAAGTATAATTCACTACTACAAAAAAGATTGCGTTTTGTGTATTGTTCAAAAGCCGAACCCGACCCGACCCCGATAATTTCCAATTTGAAAAACCCGAGCCCGACCCGAGCCCGAAAGTCCAAAATTTTATAAACCCGGACCCGACCCGAACCCGAGAATTTCAAATTTGAAAACCCGGAACCCGACCCGAACCCGAGAAGCTTGAATTTACAGAACCCGAACCCGACCCGAAACCCGTCGGGTTCGGGTCGGGTCCGGGTTTCGGGTCCAAGAACCCGAACCCGACCATCTCTACTTTAGAGTCGAACCAGACCCCGAGATATTTAAATGTGAAAACCTGGTTGATCGTTGCACCCATTAATAGAAGCTGGAGTTGCGCCGGCTCACGCTTCCTAGAAAAAACAACCAACTCAGTTTTCTCCGTGGAGAACTCAATACCCAGCTGAAGAGCCCAAGCAGACAAATTGTCCAAGGTGTTTTGTAATGGTCCTTGCAAGTCGGCAGCTTTGGGCCCTGTAACAGAGACCACCCCGTCGTCAGCAAGTTGCCTTAGCGTGCATGAATTGGCAAGACAATTGTGAATGTCATTCACGTAAAAATTGTAGAGAAGGGGACTTAGACATGAGCCCTGGGGAAGACCCATGTAGCTAAATCGCGATGTTGTTAAATCGCCATGCGAAAAGTGCATGTGCTTTTCAGACAACAGGTTTAGCAAAAAGTTATTTAAAATTGGCGAAAGACCATGCTGGTGCAGCTTCTCTGACAGAATGTTGATAGAAACTGAGTCAAAAGCCCCCTCAATATCCAAGAAGACTGATGCCATCTGCTTTTTGTTAGCATGGGCCATTTGGATTTCTGTAGAAAGCAACGCAAGGCAATCGTTCGTCCCTTTGCCTTTGCGGAAGCCAAATTGTGTATCTGACAGTAAGCCATTTGCTTCAACCCAATTGTCGAGGCGAAACAAAATCATTTTCTCGAACAACTTCCGAATACAGGACAGCATTGCAATCGGCCGATACGAGTTGTGGTCGAAGGCTGGTTTTCCTGGTTTTTGGATGGCGATGACCTTCACTTGCCTCCAGCCCAGGGACAATGTTACCCTCAAGAAACTTGTTAAATAAATTCAACAAGCGCCTTTTTGCAGTGTCAGGTAGATTCTTCAGCAAGTTGAATTTGATTCTGTCTAACCCTGGGGCGTTACTGTTGCATGATAAGAGAGCAAGTGAGAACTCCACCATCGAAAACGGTGTTTCGTTCGCGGTATCGTGAGGAGACGCGGCGCGTAACGTTTTCTGTACCGGGACAGAGTCCGGACAGATCTTCTTGGCGAAAGCGAATATCCAACGGTTTGAATATTCCACGTTCTCGTTGGTACTATTACGGTTACGCATACGTCGAGCCGTACCCCAAAGAGTGCTCATCGCTGTTTCTCTCGTTAACCCGTCGACGAACCGGCGCCAATAACTGCGTTTTTTGGCTTTCATTAGACATTCGCCTTTCTAACGACGCGTACTGTAGATAACTAGTGGGTAACCCGTCTTCCCGGAAGGCCTTATATACAGTGGACTTTTCCGCGTACAGCTCTGAGTACTCTTTATCCCACCACAGGGTGTGAGACCGTCCATGGGTATTCGCGCTGGGTACTGGTTTAGTCTGAGCTTGATTCGCACTGTCGAGAATCAAGCCAGCCAAAAACCTGTACTCTTCCTCAGGAGGAAGTTCTTGAGTGGATTCGATTTTAACGGATATCGCGGTCGCGTAACTCTTCCAATCAATGTTCCGTGTGAGGTCATACGAGACATTAATTGTTTCCGATGGTCTTGAACCGTTAGCAATTGAAATCACGATAGGCAAATGATCGCTACCTTGGGGATCAGGGATCACCTTCCACCTGCAATCTAACTGTAGCGATGTCGAGCATAGCGATAAATCCAACGCGCTTGCGCGTGCTGGTGGTGTAGGAATCCGCGTCATTTCTCCCGTGTTTAAGATGGTCATGTTGAAATTGTCGCAAAGATCTTGGATTAATGTTGATCTATTATCATCATGAAGACAGCCCCATACCGTACCGTGCGAGTTAAAGTCTCCCAGAACTATCCGCGGAGCCGGTAAGGATTCCGTGATATTACAAAGCGTTCGGTGCCCTACCAAGGCTCTAGGAGGAATGTAGATGGAAGCAATGCAAAGGTCTTTACCTTTGATTAAAACTTGACAAGCGACAATTTCAATGCCTGGTGTCGAAGGGAGGTTAATTCGGTTGAAAGAATAGCACATTTTGATCCCCAAAAGTACTCCTCCATAAGGGTTTTCTCGATCCAGACGGATTATATTAAAGTCGTGGAAGTTGAGATTTATATCAGAAGTTAACCAGGTTTCACATAATGCGAAAGCATCACATTTTAAACTTTTTAGTAAGAATTTGAAGGAATCGATTTTCGGGAGGATACTTCTACAATTCCACTGTAGGACAGTGATCGAATCAGTGACCTCGTTTGATGACTTAGCCATCGAAGGATACGATCGCTGCAAGGAGGGGCCATTTAGCAGTCAACTGTTTCAAAAGTGTTTGCACCATAGGGAGAAAATGTATCAGAATGCTTTGAAAGCTTTGAAAGAACATTGAAGAACATTTAACATTGAAAGCTGTGAAAATTAAGTCCACTATGTCAGAAAATTTCATTAGTCCGCTACTGGACTGAGTATCTGTTTGAAAAAAGGGAACACTTGGGGTTTTTGGTGTCCCTGGAAGTGGTGGATACTCCTTGTTAGAATTAAAATTTCCAAGTCCTGGAGCAACTTGCTTCGGCTTTAGTGCATCACTTCCATTGGATTTATTGATTGTAATTCGCGCTCTGAGTGGACGACACCTTGGCACCCTTACGAGGCAATCTAGGGGAGGCTAGATTTTTCCTCTTCCTGGACTCCCCTGAGTTAACCAAAGATGTTCCCTCTTGTGCGTCGTCAGATTCTTGCTCAACGCCAGCCAAAAGAGCAAAAGAATTTTCGGAAGGGACAGAAGGCGAAGCATTCTTAAGAATTTCTGCATAAGAGCGCTTCGAGCGTTCCTTAAGGGAGCGCCTAATTTTATCCCCGCGCTGTTTGTACGCGGGGCATGATTTAAGATCATGCGGAAGGCCCCCGCAGTAAATACACTTTTCAGTTTCTCCACCGCGAGAGTCATCCTCATGTTCTCCCTCGCATTTGCCGCACCTTTTCTTATTGCCCTAATAGGTGGCTGTGTGGCCCAGCTGCTTGCAATTGCTGCAGTTCATTACCCGCGGTACAAACATGCGAACAGGTAGACGAACCTTATCCAGGAGGAGATAGTTGGGGAGGGAAGACCCGGAGAAAGTCACCCGAAGCGAGTCTGACAATGAATAAGTTGTCTTATTATTCTCAGTTTTTGCGGAATACAATTGCTTGCATTCCAGAATCTTCACATGTTCAAGTGAGGGGTCCTTAAAGCAACCAACTCCGTACTTCGACACGTCTTCGCACTTCAAACCGGCTCGGCGACGACCCCGTCGATCTCCACAGCTAAACAAGGAATATACGGTTTAAATTGCTTTGTAAAACGCTCGCTGCGTGCAATCTGGTTTGCCTGGTCGAGGTCATTCACTAATATGCGTATCTTATTAGCTCTAACACGTGTTATCTGAGCTACGGCCGGGTAGTTAGCAGTCAGCTCCCGTGAGATTTCTAAAATATTAAGCGATTTCGTGATGGGCCGGAAATAGACCACCCAGGGTCCAGCCGAACTGGCTGGGTATGTTTTAATACGGGGAGGACTGGGGGAATCAGGGGAGGGAGTAATTTCGGGTTTATCCGGTATATCCATGGGAATATCATTCCCATCCAATGTTACTTCGCCCTCGGCCATTTAGGCACGAGGATAGCACGTGGTGTAAACGAGAGATGAAACTTATATTCAGGGGAAAGGGATCTAAGAAGTAGCGACCGATCGGGGGAAAGGGAAATGAAAAAAAAAACTACAAGGGGCAGCCCTATGGGGTTGCACGAACTGTAGACGTAGGACTATACTACTTAATGTAAAATATTTATTTTCTTAGTACTTAGTGTGTGGGAAAAAACACCCGGACCGGTGAAGAAAAATCAAATTTTAGACAATATAATCATATCTCATGTATAGAACAAGCTTTCTAGTTGCTCTCAAACAGATCCTAAAAGTTCAAACACCCATGGATAACCCCAAGTTTGTAGATGTGTTTCGATGCCACAGGATTGTAAAATGGTTAATATTACGTCATGAAAATTCAATTCTTCCGTGACAATTTTTTTTTGCCTACAAAATGCCCTGTGTGTATGCAAAGCTCATGATTTGTTGGGGTATTAGCATTGATCGGAAAATGCTTTCCAACGCTGCGCATTGCATACATACAGGACATTTTGCAGGTCACCAGAAGCTGTTCATTTTACCACCGCCACATGTTCATTTTACCCACTCGCTATAAACATGTCTCATTTTTGGACATGTTTAGAAATCAAGAATCATGTTTGAAAAAATGTGTTTATGACGAAGTATTTTTACGAGATATGTACAAAACATGTCTAACAAGAAACATAAGGTGATTGTAATATCTCATTCACTTATTAGTTAGAAAATAATGACTTTGCTTAACGTGTTCATTTTACCGCCAGGTCCCCTACCTACCAACACATTCGCAGCAAACATTGAACCCAAGCGTACAATGCAAAATGAGTCAACGCTGATGATGATGGATAGAGCGAATGAGACAACTAGTACCACCATGACACTATTAGTGCATGTCACCAAAATTCCACGCGGCCTTTCCCAATTGAAAGGAACAGCCGCGCTTAGCCCATCTGTCATAATATCGTGATTTTGCATAGTGAAGGGCTGAATAACACATTTTGTTGCAAAAACAGCCCTGCGCTATGCAACACTTTGTGCAGATTGATTATACCAGTTGCAAGTGGGGCCAAATTCACCAAGTTCCGTAAAATTCCTTTTAAATTATAGAATTGATAAAATTGCTTAGATGAGCTAAACTAATTAATCAAATCCTGTTTTAAAAACTGTCCTTGCGTTTAAACCAAAATGGGAAGCATATTACTACCACTACATTACTTAATTTTAAGCGCAAATAGCAAATACATGTGCTAGTTAAACCAAAAATTTACTGGCAACATTACAGCGGCATTTAGGAAGCAGTTGGAGCGGTCGCCTGTTGGACGACACAGGGTAGCGTCCCTCCATTAGACTTCTAGCGCAGCTACACTGGCTGTAAAAAACACAGCGCAGTGATCTGCTTCGCCAGCCGTTCAACAGGGAACTGAGCGTGTCTGGCCAAGTCCGTTCTTTAAATAGTCGATGATGACGTCATTCATAGAAGCGTTGCGCGCTAGGTACACCAATCCGTCGTACAGGGCTTGGGAAGCGCTATCTTCTGTGTGTTAATGCGCGATATTTTGACAAGGTTGTATATTATTTCATTTTTTAATGCTATGATATCAAAAATCTTTGGGTTTATCTATTGGAATCTATTCTTAGAAGTATATCGGGGCGATTTGTGCAAAAAATTTAAAAATTTATCGTGAGATGGCTGAATTCTATGCGTTTAAAATTGGACCACTTTTCGTTACATACCATTTTTGTAGAATTTGCAGAGTGCACCCCCATATCGAAAACAAAGACGTAGTCCTACGTCAAAAAAGATACTTAGCTTATTTAGCGGCTTGTCCGGTTATTCCACTATTCACTTCACCAACCTAGGCACCGGCGAACAAAGCCAGCCTCAAACAATGGTTGACCTTCACAATGTATATATAGTGATTTACTCTATGCACAGCACAAGAAAAACGATCTACTTCGATCGAGAGCTCAGACGATTGTGATGTACAGTAATGTACTCAGGCGTAAAGTCAGGTGCTTCGGGAATATTACGAGTTCGTGATGTTGTGGCCGCAGCATATCTGAATTTGTTTTGCCATTCATTACCGCGATGTCATAACATTTTTCTCCCGACAGCTGGGAGGCAATGTATTGGGCAATATAGAAAGAGGAAGTGTGTCAGGCCGACGAGGGTACCCGGGTACCCACTAATTAAAATGCTCATAACTATGGTTTTCTTTAACCGATTTGGACACTTTTAGATGTTTTGGATTGAGAAACTCGTCCACTTTTTGATTCAGTAAAATTAAACCGAATGAATGGACCTGGTTCTTGGTAATCCGGATTTTCCGGAGCAATGTACTAGTACTAGGGTCTGATCTGTAAATTTTTATTTATATTGAGAAGAGAGTTAAATCAGTTGTACACATTGAGTGGTGAACCCATTTTCAGTATATTCTTATATAAACTCCACCCATTTGAAACCGTTGGTTATCATCTTTGTTTTACATAGGGTAATTTCGGGAGAGATGCCGCGTCAGGAGAGATGCCGCACTCTCTATATCTCGTATATGGGGTCACTTTTATACGGTAATATGATATTGTGAGTTTGTCTTTCGAAGAATTATAACTCTAGAGATGTAAAATAATCCTTTTTAATTACTCACGAAAATTTTATTAATGATTTTGTGCGTTCAGTTGCATCACGGAGTGCCGAAAATTTTTCAGCACCGCATTAAAATTTCATTTTTTTTAAATTGTTCGATTTTTTTGGTAAATCATGTATCGGTTGAATAGCTGAGACCTTTTAGAAGGCATTCTGATCATGAAAACATTCATAATTTTAGAGGAAAATGTCGTCGTGCGGCATCTCTCCCCTACAGTTGGGAGAGATGCCGCATCAAAATTGCTGGTGAGATGCCGTACTCAATGGAAGAGGATGCATAGCTAACATGTATTTTTTTTTCACCCCGGAATGTCATTAAATGATCATTTGCGTCAGGTATAAGTTCTTAATAAGGTATATCCACAAACTAACGGACCTAATACAGTGACATATAGGATTATGAGTCTATGTATCTATATATTTAAATGGGCGACATGTATCTAAGTATTAGTTACTTCGGTTTATTCTTTAAAGTTTTAGGCACTAATTTTCGTGAACGCATTGATTTGTAATGATGTCAATATTGAGATAAAAGCGAAAATTTGAACGAATTGATGCTTTTTCAAAATGAATCTTTTAAGAACAAACCTATGTTGTATAAATTCATTGGGAGAAACAGCCAAACAGTGCTTTTAAGGAACTGCTACTAACACATAGATATGTGTATCGTACAAGCATATAGATACATAGTGCCCTGAATTAAGTTACTCCAAATTAACCGTTACATAAGGTTGAGAAAGAAAAATATTTTTGAAATATTGAATAAAAAATGATTCTGGAAATGGTAGTACCCCCTTAAGAAAAGTGAAAGCGCTAGCCGATTTATAGATGCAATCAAAGTTCATGAAACTCAGCTGAAGACACTGAATCACAAAAACATCAATGAGAGCCAAAAAATACTATTGTTCACCATTTTTAGTTTGTGACCACGGTGCGGCGTTTCACCCGCACATACGGCATCTCTCCCGCAATGGCCTTTTTTGTAAAATGTTCATGGAAATATGGTGATTTTTGACGTAGGACTACGTCTTTGTTTTCGATATAGGGGCGCACGTTGCAAATTCTACAAAAATGGTATGTAACGAAAAGTGGTCCAATTTTAAACGCATATAATTCAGCTATCTCACGATAAATTTTCAAATTTTTTGCGCATATCGCCCCGAAATACTTCTAAGAATTTATTCCAATAGATAAACCCAAAGATTTTCGATATCATGACATTAAAAATTTAAATAATGAACAACCTAGTCAAAATATCGCGCATTTACACACAGAAGATAGCGCTTCCCTAGTCCAGCACGACAGATTTGTGTACCTAGCGCACTAAGCTTCTATGAATGACGTCAACATCGACTATTTAAACGGATGGATTTCGCCGATCCAGCTCAGTTGCCTGTTGAGCAGCAGGCGAAGCAGACCACTGCGCTGTGTGTTTTCACAGCCAGTGTAGCTGAGTTAGAAGTTAGAAGTCCGTCACACTGTCTGTGAAGGTACGCTACCCAGTGAATGTGACTGAGCTATGCTATCTTTTGTGTTGTGCTCGTTTCCAGCACATTTTTATGTATAATTATTTGTACACAAAATAGTTTGTACATACGAGCTCCATTTGCAAACACGGTTAACATAGTGTCGTGGTATTAGTTGTCTCTTTCGCTCTACCAATCATCATCAGCGTTGATTCATTTTGCTTTGTGCGCTTGGGTCTAATGTTTGAGGCGAATGTGTAGGTAGATAGATCTAATTTGTTACTAAATTGCACAACGAAAGTTTATTATTTACGTTCGAACAATTCATTGATTCATTTCCCCATCACGTGATTCATTTCCACTCAGCCTATAGTATTTTGATTTTACTAATAGGTACGTACTACAAAGCCTATTTATGAATGAATACACTGCCACTTGAAAACTTGTTGCATCTTGTCCATATATAAAATTGTTTTCGATTCTTGTATAGTTATAGATTCGATATATGATTAAGACCACTGCATTCGCTATATTTGTATGCGTACTTTAGGAAAGTTACAATAATGGCAAAATATAACTAGAATGTTTGGTCTATACATGAAATGTGATTATATTGTCCAAAATTTGATTTTTCTTCACTGGTCCGGGTTTTTTACAACACACAATCGAAAAGTTTTTACAAGCTAATCTTATTCTATAAAGATTTAGTTCCAGATATTAGTTCGGTCACAGTTTTCTGTCTTCTTTCTTTAGATCTTCTTAAATAAGTTTAATCGGATTCGATCACCTACTACAAAAGAAATGACCTGATAACCAAGAAGGTTTGGTTCAATATGTAATATTCGATGTTGATTGGTTGTGATTAAACCATACGCAAGAAATATGTTTGATTTATTATTACTACAAATATACTAAGAAAATAAATATTTTACATTAAGCAGTATAGTACTACGTTTACAGCTCGTACAACCCCATAGGGCTGCCCCTTGTAGTTTTTCATTACAAAAACCATTCCACAGTATTTTAGAAACTTGTCAATTGGTAAAAATGATTTCATCAATTATTGAATGGTTTACTTTGATGCAGGATCGATTTTTAAAAATGTGCGGAATCTCTCCCCAAATTATCCTATTATCTCAAATGGGGTGCTCGTTCAAGTTACCATTTCGCTTAAACACATGTATTCGATAATTAACAAGCCACTTTTGTTCCTTATATTTTTCTTATGAAAGGACACCAATGAGGATGAATACCAATCTATTCGAATTCCATTAATCGATAATTGATACGAAATATTGTTTCGTGTAAGTTACTAGATTAGCTAGCATTATGTTACATGCTATGTTATTTCTATTGAATTTCCTTGAACATTGCCAAAAAACCTACCGCAAATTATGTATAAAATTTATAAATCCACAAACAACCTATCAAAACAACAGTAGATGGTCATAGCAAAAACAACGAATTGTATTTAATTTCTCTATAAAATACTCATTAATTATCATAAATTGTTTTTGGCAATTTAGTTTTTTTTTGTTGGAAACGGACCAGTGCGACCAACATTTAGGTCTATTGTGGTATGACCATTCCTTAATCTAAGTGTACTATCGACTATGACATATTACTATTGATGCATGATTGTCTTTATTGAGATACACACTCTTCCCAGTTAGGCATTACACTTCGGATGAAGTTTATTACCTGTTTGGCATTTGCAGTGCAAATATCAAAAGGCTCCAGTGTTCCTTTATTGAAGACTATAAGTCTGCGTTTCACAAGTACACTGCATTCGCAGAGCAAATGCTGTGATGTTTCACTTTCCGATCCGCATGAATCGTTTGTAATTTGACCAAACTTCAAAAGATGATATTTACTCGGACAGGGTCCGGTAAGTACTCTTGTCATGATGCATAATTCTTTTTTTTATTTTAGGGGGAGGGAGCGTTGGGGTAAGGGTCTCAGGATGAAAAAAAAACACTTTTTCGCGAAATTTTTTTAGAACTTTTCGTGAAGCGAATTGATCAAAACTTTTGTACATTATAGTGTACCATTTCAAAAACAAGCTGTAATTTTTCTGTGCAAAATATCGACAATCGACTCGGTGACGAAGCTTTTTGTAGAACGTCTCTGGAAAAAAAACATGATTTACGGTGTTACTTGCCATTCAAAAACTACTTACCCGATTTCTTTCAAATACATTCTAGGTAAAAAATACCTAACCCCTACGTTGAGTTTTTAAGTTTTTTTTATTAAGGGGCTCTTTACTCATAAAAAGGAGCAATTTTTCGTCAAAAATAGACATTTTTATTTAAAACTAGCTAATACCCATCGCGCGTTGCTGCGACTTTCAACGAAATAGGAGGAAAACACAATTTGTTCCGAAGCGCCATCTGGCGGGCAGATAATCCCCATTAAATAGCACACAAACACGCTCCACAACAAATGCCTACTATGTATGAATTTTTATGGCGTTTGTAATTGCTATTGAAATGATACATTATATATAATGTACAAAAGTTTTGATCAATTCGCTTCACGCAAAGTACTAAAAAAAATCGCAAAAAGTGTTTTTTTTCACGCTGAAAGCCTTACCCCCTTAATCTAAGCAACTCCAGGCTTTTTTATCGTTAGGTAAAATCAATTTCTTTAATTGTCGCAGTCCAGTTACGGTACTCCAATTGTTGTTTATAGCTGTGATCTCCCACCTTTTCAGCTCCATTTTGAGGGCACTCGATGAGAATCCACAGAATGGTTCTGGTCCGATAACTCATCGGCTTTTTCTTTCCCTGCAACTCCACAATTTCCTGGAACCCAGTATAGATTGACACGATTCTTCCTCGCCAATTGTCGGAGTGCAAGGATGCACTTCCATACTAGTTTTGAGGGACATGTAGGAGCCCTAAGGGCGTTTAGTGCTGCGCTTCTGTGCGACTTGGAACTACACTCTCAGATACATTCCATATTACATCGGGCGTTCCCCAAGGAAGCCATCTTGGACCTCTTCTTTTTGTACTCATCGTGAACGACCTCTGCAGTGAATTGTCGTCATATAAAGTCATGTTTGCAGATGATTTGAAAATGTATCGTGTTATAACAACTATGGTGGACTGTTGCGCATTGCAAATGGACCTCGAAAGGGGATTGGTGTGACAGAAACGGCATGAGTGTGAACATTCAGAAATGCAGCATAATTACTTTCGCACGAGTTCGATCGCCCATTGGTTTTGAATATCTGATGTGTTCTGCTCCTGTACAACGAGTCGCATCAGTCAAGGATCTAGGTATCACTCTCGACTGTAAACTACGATTCACCGCACATGTGTCGTCTGTCATAGCTAAATCCTTGGACTTGGACTCATCAAGCGTAACACTCGTAATTTCAATGATGTTTACTGTCTGAAATCTCTATACATCGCACTGGTACGCAGTGTTCTGGAATACGGAGTTACCATTTGAGCCCCGTATTACATCGTCCACATTGATCGTCTCGAACAGGTACAGAAGAATTTCATCAGGTTTGCCCTTCGTCGGCTGCCCTGGCAAAATCGATTACTACTACCTCCATATCAAGATCGCTGCGCTCTCATCAATCTTCCTACGCTGCGAAATAGGCGATTTTTTCTGCAACGATTCTTCATCTTCGACTTGCTTACAGACAACATAGATTCCCCTGCGCTGCTAGCAAAGCTAGATTTCAACGTTCCGGGAAGGTCTTTCCGGAGAAATGATTTTTTCGGCACTCAACACATCGCACGCTATACGGCCAGAATAATCCGCTAGATGTTTGCTGCCAGCTTTTCAACAATGTTTATCATCTCTTTGATTTTAGTATAAGCAAAGAATCATTCAAATTAAAAATAGTTAGTTTATAGTTAGATTATAGTTATTTAGTATGTGTGATGTAATATTTTTAGTCGAAGATAATATACAAATAAAAAGTTGCGTAGTGCACTGAGTACACAGCGTTCTGAAATCCAGGTGTAATTGTCTTGGAGATTCATTTGCAAATATATACAATGACGCGTCAGCTGGAGGGATAAGGAAGCAAGTTTTTATTTTGAATTCATAAACCACTTAGCAAGCTTCGATAATAATGCATTATTGTTTCTAAAATTCAATGCGGTACGAAACTTTTTATTTTCACAGACTTCGATCTATCCCACGTGTACAGCGATTTATGTTTATTGAATGAAAGGGAATCGTATAGAACATGGCACCTAGAATAGACCTTTCTCGTCCGACCTAACCCCCTTTTTTCTTATTTTTATTCAAAAGACTACACATTTTTAAGAATATTGCCGTTGAAATGAGACTATTTGGAGCTATCGTGATTTTTTTATGATTTTTTTAAATTTGAAAAATGCAAGAATGTTGAGTATTTTTTTCACCTTTGCAAGAATGGTGGGACTCAAAATGTGTGTTTGGGCAACACTGTTTTGTATATTTTTGCTTGAGTTCCTGGCAACGCGGCAAATGAAGTGGTGAGTCGCGGTACTAAGTTCATTGATTATGTAAACAAACTAAAGTGAACCTCTCGGTGGAGAACATTGCATGATAATGTGTAACTAATGGCCGGCTAGCCCAGTAACGAGACCCTCTATAGCTTCACAGGGTCGACAACCGCGTTAGGGAAAACTCACCTGAACACTCTAACCCGGATTTGGTCTCAACCTGAAAACAATTTCAAAGGCGCACGCAAGAAATGTGGCAAACAGAAAAGTCCAACAACCAATTTAATTTAAAAGAAACTACTATTTATTGAAACGAGGAATGAGAAAACTTTTATTAACTCACTGGTCACTGCGTTGATTCGTCGACGAAGGCTGCTTCCACGTGTTGCTGCTGCTGGTGCTGTCGGCGTGTTCCGCCGGCCGATGGCCACCGGTCTTCGTCGCTGTCTTACCGCGTGGCTTGCTCGAACAACTCTTTCGCCGGGAACTTCCTCCGGCCTTCCGTTGGCTTCACTCAGATAAACGTGGTCGTATGTTGACGGACGACCGTTCGACACTTCTGAGCCGCTGCCACTTTTCTTCGGAAGAATCTGGCCTTAATTTTGGCTGACGGGAGGTCCAGATTTTCCAGCACCGAGAGTCACTTTATTCACTCAAACTATGTGCAAATATTGTCACTTCGAACTTACGGCGGATAACTGTGCCGATTTCTAAAGTTCCGGGAATTGTAACGGCTTCCGGAACCAAATAGCTAAGATAATTATATATCTTTAATAAACTGTCGAATTTAATTCACTATGTGGCTTTCACGTACTCAGGAAATAAGAGAGCTTAACCATGTGGTACAGGAGCTTATATAGCCTGAGGGATTCACTCGGGCGGTTGCCCTTCGGGTGCTGGCGCAAAGGTATAGCCTTCATTCGGCTGCAAACGGTGGCTCGGCAGAACACGCGATCATCTTCCCGCCCGATCATCAGGCGTAGCTTCGTTTGCGGGTTGTGAACTCGGCTACTTCGATACGCATACAACCAGCGAGTCGCCTAGCATCCCTATTCTTACACAGCTTCGAATTTCGAAGGGATTAATTCACCTAGCTAGCTCCTGATTGGCTGTCCGTATTAGTGAATGGCCCCACTTGACGACACATCAAATATTTTTGTCGCTCTGCTCGTTTATGAGAGTTTGGGTTTTTTTCTCAAATGGGCATGGTGGCGAAACACTAATACGGATGCCTTTTACTTGTGAATGCATGAGTGGTCTCACTTGACGGTACAACGGCTCTTTTTACCGTTCTGTCTGAGTTTTGAAGTGTGTGTTTTTTTTTTCAAAACCGACGTTGCGACGACCCACATATTCACGAGTATTTAACTGAAATGAAATGCAACTTATTCAATTTATTGTTGGGACTCGTAATTAATTTAATTGTACCATTATCTTTATATAAAAATATCTTTTTCTTGCGTGTATTTTACATTTAACGACAATGTTTTTCCGTAACTTTTATAGCAATACTGACACCCAGTCATTACTTTAAGGTGGAACCTTGTCGAAGGTTACAATGTCCCCCTCCTCGGAAAAAAAAAATTCACGAGACGTGTATTTTTTTCGTTTGCTTCCAATGCAGGTAAATCGTCAACCTTGAACTTCACCTTTCATCGGGAACGGTTTGTCCGGATTCTTATTATTATACTGTGGTAACATCGTTCTCAAATCGTTGCGTGTTTGCTTTGAATTTGATAAAATTTTGTGATTGTGTTGCTTCCATTCTGGAAGCCTTTCATTCATCCATTCATTTGCCTTAATCCAGAAACTTGCTCTCTCGATTAGTCGTGATTAACTCCCTCATTCGTCGAGGAAAATTCTCATCCCTATACACTCCTATCCTATCAACATCCTATTTACAGAGTACTCGTTCATTATTCTCATTCAATCGGGATCCCCACTACTATCACTTTCTCTCATCCATTCACGCTCACTCTTTCATCCTATTATTCTCTATAAAACTAAGCTATTCTTACTTTCCTATTTACTACTAACTGTACAAACTTATTTACACTGGTTTGGTTCTAGACTATCAGTTCTTGAACCCTTAAGATGAGGCTAAAGTCTACCTCAACTTTCCGATGTTAATACTTCCTCAAGCGATGGTTGGAAACTGTTATGGGGACGTTCGGGGTCATATATGATCATCGTCGGTCATCGACTACATCTCAGTTTGGAGGCCCTTAGCCTTTTACTGACCTTCATCGGCACTTGGCCTCTGGTCTCCAGCGAATTCCCATGCTATTTAACTTGTTCACAACCAAGCCTGAATCATCGCATAAAATTTAACTTGCATTCAACTTTCCATCATATGCGAGTCGCAATTTTCGATATCGAAGTTAATGCGAACGCACCCTCTTATCATTGCAAGTAATTAACCTTCACAACAAAGCTGTGTTTTTTTTTGCTGCTGCTAAATTTCAAGTAAAAATGCATAAAAACAGGAAAATTCTTCAATTTTCCTGGGAAAGTCAAGTCCCTACCGATGGAGTGGCACGTTTTCGGTCCGATTACTACCGAAACCCAGTGGAATCGGCCGAATCAGAGGTTTGTAGTGAATATTCCATCGCTCTAAATATACCTACAGATTTTCTTTGTTTCGTGATGCTAGAACGATTGCACCGCGATGAATGGACAGGACTGAACGGATCCAGTTTTGAAGGTCGAGATGTCGCATGCAGCCCCGGGATGGAATATTATAATCTTATTAAGTGAATAAATACTATGCAGGTTTTAAGTGTGCGGCGGGCCACACCCCTAAAGACTTTCCTTCCATGTTCTCGATTTCATACGACGAGGAACCGATCTTGGAAATAATGCGCCCGGGTAAATACATCGCCCCATATTTCGCGTTGTAGTTGTTGATGGCGCTAGATTGTTTCATGTTTCGATGGTATATTAATTGACCCACCTGAAATGATTGTGCGTGCCTCCGGTGTCGTAGGTTGTACCGGTTTTGACAAGACGTGTGGGCCTCCCTAAGATTTTTCTGCACTAGATCATAGATGCTATCAAACATATCCTTCTGTGCTACTTCGCCCTGTTCCGCTGAATCCGACCCTTTACGGTGATCCGAACCTTTCACAAATATCTCGTGGCCGTGAGTGACAAAGAAAGGGGTAAACTGTGTAACTGAGTGGACGGACGAATTGAGTATTGTTTCTATTTCTGCCAACTTCGTATCCCACAACCTTTGATCCTCCCTAACGTAGGTGCGAATAGCTGCATTTACGGTGCGGTTTACCCTTTCTACAGGGTTGGCTTGCGAATGGTACTTAGCATTAAGCCAGTGCCTTATGTTGAATCGTTCTAAGAGGGCTTTGAACTCTTTTGAAAGAAAACAAGAGGCGTTATCTGTTATGATAACTTCGGGTGTGGAGTTTCGAAAGAACCATTGATCACGTATGGTCGTACATAAAACGCCACTGTCTATTTTGCGTATGGGTGTTAACATGATCCATTTGCTGAAGAGATCTAATATGACTAGAATATGTTGAAACCCCTTTTTACTTCTAGGTAACGGACCTACAAAGTCCATTGCAATAATTTGCCATGGGTGGTGAGTAATTCTTTGCTCTCCCATAAGTGGAACCACAGGTACGGCGGCACCTTTTACCTCCTTACAGACATTGCAATGCCGAATATATTCCTGAACCTCGGTGGCAAGTTTTGGCCAGTAGAATCGTTGCTTTATACGACTCAGCGTTTTGTCGACGCCAAGATGCATTGCGGCGTCATGATTCTCTTAGATTATAGCTTCCCGCTCGTCTGGGGCGGGAACTATTTTCCATTCATAACGGTGATCATAGAGGAGATTTGGCGTTGAAACAAATTTCAAAAGCTTGTCCCCGTCTATGCGGAAATCTACAAAATCGTCAGGCGAACTTCTAACTTGTTCCATTGTAGTTTCATACCACTGGGAGGACGGTTTGGCCGTGACTACAGCAGTACTTCGAGACAGTGCGTCAGGGACAACATTGTCTTTACCCTTACGATGTACAATGTTTACATCGTATTGTTGCAATGTCAGACACCATCTGCTACATCGGGATGCTGTTTTCCATTTAGTGGTCATGATATGTGACAGGGCCGAGGAATCAGTGACCAACTTGAAGTGGCTCCCTTCGACATACCCTCTAAATGCTTCGATTGCTAGCAACGCTGCGAGTGTTTCTTTTTCGCAGGCATGGTAGTTGCGTTGTGGGGTGGTTAGCTTATGGGAAAAATAGGCTATTACCCTCTCAGAACCTTCGTGTTCCTGCGTGAGAATGCCAGCTACTGCTACATCGCTGGCATCCGTTTGGATGCAAAATTCTTTGGTAAAATCAGGGCTAACCAGAATGGGCGCCGAAATTAACCTTTCTTTAATTTGGCAAAACGCATCCTCGGCCGTCTCATTCCAGCTCAGAATTTTGCTTTTGGTCTTCAAGAGGTCAGTTAAAGGAGATGTTGTCCCACTGAAATCCTCGATAAATCTACGGTAGTAGTTACACATACCAAGAAATCTGCGTAACTTTGTTACGGTATTCGGGCTGTCATACTCGACAATGGCCCGTATTTTCTCAGGGTTGGGACGCAAGCCTTCCGTGGACAACAAGTATCCCAAAAACGAAAGTTCATGTACCCCAAAGTGAGATTTCTCTAAATTAATAGCAAGATTCGCCAATGCCAATCGGCGTGCGACTTCCTTCAGTAACCGCACGTGTTCTTCGAATGTTTCTGTCACTATGACTATATCGTCAAGGTAGACGAACACGTGCGGCTCCAGTTCCCCATGGCCCAGAACTTGATCCATTAACCGGGACAGGGTTGCCGGACTGTTTACCAACCCAAAGGGTAGTCTGGTAAACTGAAACATGCCTTTGCCCTGGATACTGAAAGCAGTAAACCGACGGGAATTCTTGGCTAGTGGTATTTGCAAAAATGCTTCAGATAAATCGATAGTCCTAAGATATCGAGCTTTAGGTAACTGACTTAAAATTCTCCCTGGGTGGGGTAAAGGGTAGGCGTCACGTACGGTGCGTTCATTGATTTTGCGCGCATCGAGACACAACCGAACCTTTCCCGAAGGCTTGATTACTGGCACCACGTTCGATGACCAGTCTGAATGGCATCGTTCTATGATCTCGGTTTGTAGTAGGCGATCTAGCTCATCCGCAACTTTTTGTTGCACTTTGGGTGAGAGAGTATAAGGGTATTGGCGGGGCGCTGGAATATTTTTCCATTCGTCCTTAATTATTATATGATGCTCAGTCAATGGGCACAATGATAGCTGGTTTGGAATGGCTATCTTGAAACAAGCATTTACCTCTTCGAGCTGATTTATCTCATTGTTCGATAGATGGGATCGGGTTGATTGTACATCTAAACCCGTATCTTGATTTTTAAGTTCTTCTGCACTTATTGAACAGGTCTGAACTGGCTGGATATCAAACTTTTTCCAAAAGTCCATACCCAAAATACACCCCAAAGCTAGGTTTTCTATAACTAAAGTAGGAATAATTTGGATTTTGTTTTCGAAGGTGAATGGAATGTACAGTTTGCCTAAAACATTCAACGGTGTTCCACTCGCGGTCCGAACTTCCATAGGGGTTTGAACAGCCCTTATTATAGGACTTCCTAACTTTTTGTAAGTAATATCACTGATCAGAGACACGTTGCTGCCTGAATCTAGTAACGCCTTCATGTTTAGATCGTACAGCTTTATTTGAGCATATGGCCGATTATCGTTGGGGTTTGAAAATGAAATTTCTAAAATCTGAGGTTCTTTTGGAATATACATTGCATCGATAGTAGGTTCCCAATAATCAGCAAGAGTAGTCTCGTAAGAGAAATAATTTACGCGGACAGCGTTGACGACCGGCGATTTTCGGCCGTACGTTGTCCGTTTTTTAAACAATAGGGACAATGCTGGGTATCAAATCCCTTGAAACCACAAATTCTACAGATCAATCCTTTCGCTGAACGACACTGTTCAAGCGAGTGATTGGAATAGCGGCAAAACAAACACTGATTTACATCTGGTGGCACATGAGCTGCCACTAGTGTGTCCAGTGAACGAGTTGGCCGAGAGTTTCCCTCCTGTGGATCAATTTCTTTCCCCTTTTGGTTCTTAATAGCTGCTGGGTGTTTTGAGTTGGTTTCCCTATCGCCTCGGTCTTTGTTCGCTTTATTATTCCCGTTTATTTGTTTTGTGGAATCCTGCATATGATTGGGCTTTAACCGGGTGTTTAAATTTTTGTTTTCAGGCTTCAATTGTTCAATTTGGGTTACAACGTTCACCGACTTCTCAGAACCAAACATTTTATTATATAGAGAAAAGTTGGACGCGTCTATTTGTCGACCTGCGCTTTCAAGTAGTTGAAGCGTGTCAGTGGGCGTCCAAAGTAGAAGTTTTTTGTAGTCGCCCCGCATGTTGCGTTTGAGGACGTCTAATTTTTCTGTATCGCTCATTTGAGCTGTCATAGATCTAAAAAGTTTTTCCATATCAAAATAATAATCTTGAAATGTTTCAGAACGTTGCTGACGTCTCTGATAAATTCTTGAACGCACCAGAGAATCTAATTCTGGGTGCACAAAAGTTTTCCGAAGCTCATCAACTAAGTGCTCCCAATTTCTGAGAAGTCCCTTGGAACTTATGGACATATACCAATTTAATGCAGGTCCTGTGAAAAGATGGAACGCTGAATCAAACAATTCTTCTTCCGAGATTCTCTCAGACAATGATAATTGTTGAACCAGCACCAGGAATTCGTTGAGGTTGCTGCCTTGGTCGGTGCCAGCATACTTTTCCAGCTTCCATTTAGAAACCGGCAGCGACTTGAAATTATACGATGGTCTGTTCGGAACCGAGAAATTATTTGAAACTATTGGGACTGCACCATACTGGCCAGTCATAAATGGGTTTGGTTGGTATGTGGAGTTAAATTGCATAGACGGATTGTAACCATACTGATAATTGTACAGACTAGGGTGGTAGTTTGGTGCTGTAGAAAACGGTATCGAATATGCAGTCGAGTATGCAGGAAAATTGAAACTTCCCGCAGAATTATTGGGATATCCGCTATAGTATGAAGATACCGTGAAAGGAACTGTAACAGGTGGGTAAGAATATGGCACACTAAATGATGGGATCGACGTCACCAGTGCGGGATTTACCATGCTGGTCGTCGGAACAACTCTTGGAGTAATATTAGAATTCACAACTGTCGTCCCAGGGTAGAGCGAATTATATCTGGCAGTTACCGTGGTGGTAGATACGCAACTAACCGTGGCTGAGCTCGAACCTGGTGTAATCAATGGTACCTGCGATACAATATTACCCGATAAAGCCCTCTTGTTAGCCTCCCTGTACCTACGCAATGAATAAATCTCATGCTCTAGAGTGAGCATTGCGTCACGAAAGTCTTTTTTCGTATCCCCTGACTGAAAAGCGGTATCATAAATTCCTAACCTCTGCAAGCATTGAATCAAATCGTAATCTGTTCTATCCAATAAACTGGCTTCTTGTTCCTGATTTTCATCTCGAACCTCCGTATTACTATCCTCTTTCGGGTCGGCGTTAACATGTGGCGAATCGCTGAAAAGATTAGTTAAATCTACCTCCACATTTTGCTGATCCGCCATGTGGGTTCGCTTACGATAAAAATACATATTTAGCCATCCAATCACTCCTACGATTAAATCTTTAATTTGATTTCTATTATCCTCGCTTACGCGGCTAAGCAACCTATACAAACGCACTCCTAAGTGCAACAATGTGGACTGACAACGTGGTGGAGGAGGTTGCGAAATACCCACTAAGTAATCTTTTACCTGATTAAACTTTTCCACACACAAGTCAAAATCTAATTGAGGGTCAAACTCGCATTTAATTGAAACTAAAGCTTCCTGATCTTCCCCGAGATCCCGTTCACGTTTCAATGCTTCCCTGAGATTTCCCCTCTTTCTTATCATTTGGGCGCCAACTTCGCAAATGATACCTCTAACGTTCAACTCGTAATCTAATTCGTCTTCGTTGAGGAAATCAACGCGAAGATCATGAAAACGTTTTCGCAAATCGAACACATTTGCAATCACGCTACTACCTACATCCATTGTGTAGGAATGATAATTGAAATCGAAATCAGAATAAATTTCTAATCACCAGCCACCAAGCCAAACTCGGTCACCAAACGATCGCTGATATACGTTACAGCAGCCTATCTCAAATTAGCAGCGTTGATAATCGACAAACAGTTTCTAATAAGGCAAATGAAAATTGTGTCACACTTCTTTAAACAATAGGTTTCGATCGCTTTTGATCCGAGAACGATATTTGCCGCGTGTGCTGTTTTTTTTTTGCACTAAATTCGGTCTATTGAAATTGAATCAAACGGACTATTCTATTAAACCACAAATGAAATGTAAAATGCAAAGCCGAAAAATTTACCAAATCACGAAAACTTCGGAGGATTCGTGAGTCTCCCCTAAACGCGGGAAAAATTCTGGTGAGGCCAGAATTTTTCTATTCCGTAGGATCGCCAATTGTAACTAATGGCCGGCTAGCCCAGTAACGAGACCCTCTATAGCTTCACAGGGTCGGCAACCGCGTTAGGGAAAACTCACCTGAACACTCTAACCCGGATTTGGTCTCAACCTGAAAACAATTTCAAAGGCGCACGCAAGAAATGTGGCAAACAGAAAAGTCCAACAACCAATTTAATTTAAAAGAAACTACTATTTATTGAAACGAGGAATGAGAAAACTTTTATTAACTCACTGGTCACTGCGTTGATTCGTCGACGATGGCTGCTTCCACGTGTTGCTGCTGCTGGTGCTGTCGGCGTGTTCCGCCGGCCGATGGCCACCGGTCTTCGTCGCTGTCTTACCGCGTGGCTTGCTCGAACAACTCTTTCGCCGGGAGCTTCCTCCGGCCTTCCGTTGGCTTCACTCAGATAAACGTGGTCGTATGTTGACGGACGACCGTTCGACACTTCTGAGCCGCTGCCACTTTTCTTCGGAAGAATCTGGCCTTAATTTTGGCTGACGGGAGGTTCAGATTTTCCAGCACCGAGAGTCACTTTATTCACTCAAACTATGTGCAAATATTGTCACTTCGAACTTACGGCGGATAACTGTGCCGATTTCTAAAGTTCCGGGAATTGTAACGGCTTCCGGAACCAAATAGCTAAGATAATTATATATCTTTAATAAACTGTCGAATTTAATTCACTATGTGGCTTTCACGTACTCAGGAAATAAGAGAGCTTAACCATGTGGTACAGGAGCTTATATAGCCTGAGGGATTCACTCGGGCGGTTGCCCTTCGGGTGCTGGCGCAAAGGTATAGCCTTCATTCGGCTGCAAACGGTGGCTCGGCAGAACACGCGATCATCTTCCCGCCCGATCATCAGGCGTAGCTTCGTTTGCGGGTTGTGAACTCGGCTACTTCGATACGCATACAACCAGCGAGTCGCCTAGCATCCCTATTCTTACACAGCTTCGAATTTCGAAGGGATTAATTCACCTAGCTAGCTCCTGATTGGCTGTCCGTATTAGTGAATGGCCCCACTTGACGACACATCAAATATTTTTGTCGCTCTGCTCGTTTATGAGAGTTTGGGTTTTTTTCTCAAATGGGCATGGTGGCGAAACACTAATACGGATGCCTTTTACTTGTGAATGCATGAGTGGTCTCACTTGACGGTACAACGGCTCTTTTTACCGTTCTGTCTGAGTTTTGAAGTGTGTGTTTTTTTTTTCAAAACCGACGTTGCGACGACCCACATATTCACGAGTATTTAACTGAAATGAAATGCAACTTGTTCAATTTATTGTTGGGACTCGTAATTAATTTAATTGTACCATTATCTTTATATAAAAATATCTTTTTCTTGCGTGTATTTTACATTTAACGACAATGTTTTTCCGTAACTTTTATAGCAATACTGACACCCAGTCATTACTTTAAGGTGGAACCTTGTCGATGGTTTAACCTCACTTTTTTGACACTTCAGAGAGATTGTTTACATAGTCTTGGAATTTTTGTTGATTCGATCATAGTATGAGAAACTTGGTTTGGTTCGCTGCCAAATGTTAACACTTTCCAAACAAGGTCGCTCAGCTGTAATTTTTTATTTGATGTCGGCATCATACATTATTCCGTTAAATTTAACATTTTTACTTTTCTTGTACATGATTCATTGAAGAAGTAAGGAATTTCTAGCCAAACATTTGAAAAAGGCCTACTGCCAAATGCAAACAAATCGAATTTTCATGTTCTCTATTAAAATCCTGGGACAAAACCTGTGGATAGATGTTTTCTTTTTCATTTTTTCTGTTCATTTGACCTCTTGTCTTGCATAGCCACTCTTTCTTCCTCACATATTTTAAATGGACTGGCTACATTTGACAGTTCCCCCTCACTGCATTTGACGGTTCCCTTTGGCTGCATTTGACAGCTCCCCCTGGCTGCAATTGACATTAGGTTTTTTCGTATCCACACGTCACGTCCCAGTTAAAAACTATCTATCTGACCATGTGCATAAACATAACGCAACAATGGATTATGAAGAATTTTGATAATGATTTTATAACAAATTATAAAAGGGCCCGGCTGATATAAAAGTCCTAACTAGCAATACGCATATTATAAAATGATTATAAAGGATTATTGTAACTGATTCCAAAAGGATTATAAAGGCAGTGAAATACGTACACAATGAATTAAGGGGAGTGTCTGATGTAAACAATATGCGCAATCAAACTAAACAAAACAGTAGGTCGAAGGTTTCAATGAGGGGCTCAGGCATAAGTAGCAGAGTCCTTGCACTTACTGCTTGTCGAGTGAACAATTCCGACGAAACCACTGCCACTCTCGCCAAGTTTGAAAGCGATAACCTTGTTGTCCTCATGTTTGCAGCTATCATACGCTGGTAGGCATTCTGACCAATGGAAACGTTCTTCGATATGGGCATTGAACGATCAAAATCATTTCAACAACTTATCATCGACCGAATTCGTTACCTATAAAGTTCAGGTAAACTTCACCACCTAAAAATGAATAATCAATCGGATCATCTTGTTAGGAATTAACCCACGAGCAAACAAACAAATGTGTACAAATGTGATAAGGATCCATCATCCAGAAAGCAATCGTTTTATAGCCCAATGCTTGATCTTGCGATTCAGCATATGCCACCGGGTTTTACATCCAGCGCCGATTGGTCAATGTATGAACCAGGTTACCATTGTTCCAATCCTCATCCCTCTTGATTTGATATTCTTTCAAAGAGCATCGAAAGTATTCAAGTAATGTAAATTTTAAAAGTCCGTGTAAACAAGTCTTAGGTAAACAAGCACACCAAAACTCTCAGAAAAGTGAGGTTATACATTTTCATGCAATGCTCTATATTTTTGACGTATATGAATGAATCATTTCAGCATCAGTGATGCCAGGCCTATTTAAGCAATAGCCTGCAGTAAAAATATAAAAGTCTGCAGATTGCTACAAAAATCTTCAATAAATGCGACGTAGAAATGTAGTATGTATATAATTTAAATGATCAAAAATGTTGAAGGCTGGTGTATAAATTGGCTGGCATAGGCTTTTTTCTGCTGAATATTTGTAATCTGCAAAAGATCTGCAGTAAAAATGCAAAATCTGCAAATTTACTAATATATATGCAGATCTGGCATCCTTTTAGTATTCCCCACAGGAAATTCATCCAAATGGTGTAAAAATACGGGGAAACAAGGCAAGATAGGTATTCAGAATATGGGGTTAAATGAGCAGCTTGCACTATTTTTGATTTTTTCAATAGTTAGAGGTACCAAATCATCGCGGCAATAGGCAGTAACGAATTGGGGATAAAAAAGGAAGCATCCTATCATATAAAATTTTTTGACGAGAAAGGTCTATTGGAATAATGTAAGTATTCCAGTCATAGTGAGGTGGTTGGCAGTCTATCCCACTAAAATTTAGCCAGAAACTGAGCGGAAATTCTGGATGGTTCTATTTTGTATTCCGGCTCCAGTAACACGACCGATTTTAATTAGAATTAGTAGTATCACTGGAGCCGGAATACAAACTAAAGCTAGCCAGCATTTCGGCTGAACTTACAGGGGCACACCATTCCAACCTCTCATGAAAAGTCTATTTCAAAAGATGCAAACCGGTTCAGTAGATCAATGCTACCCTCACGAATTGCTACAATATTAGCCTCAGATTCGAAATCTTCACTCCATAAATTTGATTGGTCATCTTCAAAATTATCTGCATCATCTTCATAACTATCATCAATAGAAGTTAGTATCAAAATAATGCACCGATTTTACAAATACAAACCGATCATTTTTAGAAAATGAGTTCTTGTCATCGGACTTTGGTTCAAATCCATGTAATTCGTTCTTTGCTTCGGTTATTTTTTCGAATCCAGCATTATTTACACATTCTGTGCATTCTTCAACCTTTCTTTTCTTGCCCCTCAACAACTGATTAGCTTTACCTGCACGTTTTCTTTTTGTGTGTCGAGGCATTTTCTAACGTGGGCGTAACCGGGGATCGAATATTCGGCGGGTGTAAACTTCCAACTTCCCGTAAAGTTAGCAGAAAGAAAATCAATCAGAACTCGTAGGTGGAAAACAAGATTGAAAAGTTGATTGGTAAACAGACAGCTAAAAATCAATCCGTTTGCTTTGATCATACCTGTTGGTCAATAGATTCTAACAATATAAATCAGCAAAAGTGAGCAACAATCAATAATAAAATAAATATATATATATAAATTTTTGCTAAATTTGCTACCTTGTCTAAATGACAAGCTTTTCACATATAATAATATGTAGGTATTATAGGTACAATAATTACGCCTTACATGTGCTAATTATTTTCTCTGATACGGTATTAGATATACAGTTAGGAGCTTTTGAATGAAACAGTCCATTAAAACCCTACTGCTGCCTTAAAATGAGCCTATGCTAGTTTTGCGAAAACTTGCGATAAGTAGTCAAAATTTGAAAAAACTGTGAATGGAGACGCATGGTTATTATTGATATTTAATTTGAATATTCACTTTATGACTAGAATAATGACACTAATTTATGCACAACCTTCAAATAGCGCTTAGAGCATGATCTACAAGGGTTTTACTAGTGATCAAGAGTAAAGCGCCGAGTGGGAAGTATGGTTTTTAAGTGCGAAAGGAATTAAGAATGTTTAAAATTCAGTAAAAATTTTCAACCATCTGAAATGTGTCATAAAATGTTTCATGAACTATTTTTGCTAACTTACGCAATAACTGTCAAATTGAGTGAACATAGTTGAATTCTAGTCATTTGGTGAGAATATTTTTTCCGAGTTTGCATAGCACTGATATAGCTTAAGGGTATGCGATATTATCCAAATAAAATAAGTCCATTTTTAAATGATCCATATGCGCGAAAAAAGGATTTTGGATTTATTTTAATTTAAGGTATGAAATAAGCAATCTAAGCAACTTAAAACACACCTGCGAAAACAAAATCGTTAACCATCTTGTTGATTAGTGAATGTAAATGAATATTCCACTAACACGCTCAAAATGTTTGTTTTGAAAATGAAAAAAATGTAGTTTTCATACCAAGTAACCCACTAATGAATTAAACGTTCCAAAATTAGTCGATCACATCTTATTTGATCCTTAAAAATAATATAGTCATTTCTAAAGCCCCATAATGATATGTCAATCAATTCGTTTCAATACGGAAAATAAATTCCAAAATTAAAATTGACAGAAATCTTTATAAAAGACAAAATATTTACTTTTGAGCCACTCTAATAAGTAGTAAAGTTAATTTCTATTTTCTATAACCAACATAGGAATACAGCGCACAAACATGTCTTTAAAAAAATTTTGAACCTTCACAACAAAATAATTATTTTTGAGCCACCCTAATGTATAATGAATTTTTTGCAAATGTTAATATCAAAACGCTTTTAATCCACCTAATAGTGTGATAAGACATTTCTTATAACTCTTATCACTCTCTTCGGCTATTATATCGTTTGTGAACATTTAGAACTTGATGCTTCGCGATGTTTTTGATAACACATACTACATGGGATAGTGGCAGGACTCAGAGAATCGCTCAAATCAGCATAGGACAACATCAGTGTTAGAAATCTCAAACAAAATCAATGGGAAAGCGAAAAATGGCCCATAAAATAGACATACAAACGAATTATTGACAATGCTCTGTTAATAAAATATCTAAATTGTGGTGGGAAAACTGAATTTTGCTAAAGGGGTTATGTATATTGTACTGAGCCGAAAAAATCGATTTTTTTTTGAATCGATTTGAAATTTATACTTTGCTCATATTTCCAACGCGACTGAGAACTAAGAAATCAACGCTTTTTCTTGAAAAAAGCGATACTAGCAGTGACACCATTCAAAGAAAATCAACAGTGAATATTTCCAGACTTGGTTTTATTTCCTATTTAAGAACTATTGTGTTTTTTACATCCTAGATTGCATGATTCAGTGATCGAAACCCAAAACTTTATGAAGTATTTGAAATTATTGAATTGAAATTTGTGTTTGCTATTGAAATTGTCAAAATGATAGTATGTATAGTATGTAGCCCCTTTGGCGATTGTTTACTTTTTCGGTCCCACCTATCAGGATTGAAGTATCGCCTTTACGTTTTTTTACAATACCAATTTCACAATTGGTGGGGGTTTGGTGAAAATCGATCTAACTGTCCCAACGGCATAATTCCGAAACCGTAATTTTTGAAGTTTTAAAATTATGCAGAATTAATTTTTCAGAAAATAGTAACAGAGTTCGTGTCTTTAGCGAATTTGTTGGGACTTTATTGTATTTATGAATGTTAACCTGAGAAAATTCACCATAAATACTTCTTGGACGATGTACCGTCAAAATTATTTTATCAAATGATGCGCTATTTATGTTTGTAAAACTCGTCGAAGATACTAAACCTCCGAAATTGGCGGTTTCAAAATGATGTTATCTTGACCCTAAATTACTGTTTTTAAACATTTGACCTATACATATAATTGGTCATACAACAAAAATCAAATGCTCATCAAAATCGATCAGAACCTGCTTGAGTCGAATGGAAATCGTCATTTTTCATAAATTTCTCTCCACATTCGGAAAGTGTTATCCTCGGTATTAATCATTTTACGTTTTCGTCTCAACTCGACGCATTCCCAAAATAAAAACCCATTTTAATCCACCTAGTGGTGCAATTGTGCTTTTCTCATTTGTCTAGACTACGATTCCATGGCTGGTTATGTTCAATACAATGGTGGAAATGAATATTACATGTTCAGTACGATTTGCACATACGTACAATGGATCGACAACCACGATCTTCAGATACTATGTGATACTGAAACATCGCTTGACCGCCGCTGGTTTCAAGTGATGTTTCAGTATCACATAGTAAGATCCGGGAGGTCCGGGTCCTGCCGAAAACTTTCAACTTGTTAAGAAATTTTAAACTAGTTTTAATTTTAAAGTAGCAACCCCTCACTGCATACTCCCTCCGGACCGGTATGATTGACGTTTTTTAGAGTGATTGCATAACCTTTCTATATGAGAAAGGCAAAAATGTACCAAAGTCCAAAAAATCAATTTTTGTCAAACATTATTTTTTTCGAGTTTACATCAAATCTCAATGTTTCATGCATTATAAAGTCATTTGGCATCAAAAATACAAATTTGATTTTGAAAATTTTTCATTTCAGTTTATATGGGAATTTGCTGTGTGATTGCACTCTTCATCTCGTAACTCCGGAACCGGAAGTCCAATCAATAAAAATTCAATTGCAGCCGATGGGAAGATTGTACCTTTCATTTGAGACTAGCTTGCACAAAGCAAATCGATCCAGCCATCTTTGATTAACAGAGGTCACATTTTTTTCCACATACACACATACACATACACACACAGACATTTTCCGATCTCGACGAACTGAGTCGATTGGCATATGACACTCGGCCCTCCCGGATTAGATTGACGAATTTTAGAGTGAATGAGAAAGGCTAAAACATTTTTAGCAAATGTTGAAAGTTATGCATTTTTTGGTGGACAGTTCTATGTTTCACAGATATTAAATCAATTTTAACTTCGCTTTCTATAAAATAAAGACCCTTATTACAGTACATCTCTACAAAAGCGAGCTCAACTTGAAAATAAATCTGAGGATTATGATTGATTACAGAACTCTGGAATTTTCTATTGGAATGTTTTCAGGCAGGAATTTGATATTGATACTATTAGACAACTGTGAAATCAAGACCAATAGAGCAGTTACATATCAGGACCCCATTCCAACAATTTATCAAAAGTCCTCATGATGTTTACAACATGTTATCAGTCTACGGATCAGATAATTGTTATTGTAATATTGAATTAAATCAGTCAGCATCAATAAATTTTCAACTTCAATCCAATTTTTTTTGCGTGTGGTGCGGGGGGGGGGGGTTGTATGGTGTTAAACCCCAAAACCTTCTCTTGGCTACGCCGTTGCTTGGAGTTATTGTAGTTATAAAAACGCTCGGTGATTATTTCTAGCGGTTGTAGAGAGAAAAATAAAATACAAAATTCGTTTCATCGAAATAATGTTTGGCTTATTTAAATGGATTATTACTATATTGAACAATAAATAGGCGACAAAAAGTAATCCACAAACAACAAGCCATAACTTTTAAAGTATTCAAAATAGATATTTGAAGTCTTCAGTAAAGTTATTCGCAAAAGTAAGAGCTACAAATTTGATGAGGCATCGTTTCGATTTAATCACTTCCAAGAAAATTTGTAAAAATATCTCACTCATAGGGGGATTAATCAGCAAAAGCACAATACCAAAAGAAAGGACATATTGCCTCCATTAAATTCTCCGAAGATACTATTGACCTAAAATAAGCCGTTTTTGCGTTAATAATAGATTACATGTTTTTGGTCATATTTCCGTCAATGGGAAGTGATAAAAATCTTTCGTCTGCATTTAATGTTGAATATCTCTTTTGATAATAGCCCGATTTCAACAATCAATAGCTTGTTCGAAAGGTATTCGTTAAAGCTGTATAAAACTGTTAATCTATATTGTCAACTTCGGCAGATAATTCAAAAAAAACTGCAAGAAACGCCATTTTTAAGCATTCAAACATTCATATTTTGGAAACTAAACATCAGAATCAAAAACAAATCAATAGCTTTCTTACTGTTTTTTAGTTCTTTCATTTAAAATTGGTTTGGATAAGATCGGTTTAGCCATTGCTGAGAAACACGAATGAGAATTTGTCCGTTACATACGCACACATACATTGTCCCAAATCGTCGAGCTGAGTCGATTGGTATATAAAACTCGGCCCTCCGGGCCTCGGAAAAAATCTTGAAAGTTTGAGCGAATTCTATACATTTCTTTTATAAGAAATGTAAAAACGATTTAGCACACGAAAATTAATATACACAAATTTTAAGAACGATTTAGAAAAAAAAAATATTTTTGAGACACCCTAAGGAATAGTAAATGTTCATTTTTGAAATGTTTTAATATAGAAAACGAATTCAGCGTACCAAAATTACATAAAAACGTCCTATATGAACCGATACGGAAAAGTTTGGACTTTAGTCCACCTTTTGTTCTAAGTCGTGCCACTGTGAAGCGTAAAGTAACTTGTTACTTCATGCTGTCGGTTCCGACAGAAACAAGTTACTTTACGCTTGTCCGGACATGCCGTAGACTCAGGTGATTCGCATTTCTAATGCCAAAAGATCTTGACTCCTACGGTAGCAGACAAGAAGTTAAAGTCGCCGGTGAGCTCTAAGCTGCATATATGATCCTTCCACGGTATTACGATTGTACCGATTTATACGGGAAATTCCAATGTAACCTTACTAACCAACCTGTAACGTTGGAACCAAAAATCAGAACTGAACGAAATTCAGCAGCAGTCAACGGCATTACTGTAACTTTCATTTGAAATTAAGTTTGTAAAAATCGGTAGAGAATTCGCTGGGGAATAGGTGTGATATTACCTTAGGAACATGGCGAGTTCTCCGGAGGCATCATGAACCGTCATAGGTGGCCAATGTGGTCAAAGCTGCTTTGATTGATCATTAGTGATCCAGACCCACAAACTACAGTAATGTTGAACCCATTTTAATAGGTTTTACGTCATTTGGACATCACGGTTGAACCAGTTTATATGGGAATTTGCTGTGTGACCGCACTCTTCAACCCGTAACATCGGAACCGAAAGTTGGATCAACTATAAATTCAATAGCAGCGTTACACCTTTCAGATGAAACTAAGTTTGTGAAAATCGGTTCAGCCATCTCTGAGAAAATTGTGTGAGTTTAAATGACACACACATACACACATCGAATGGTATATGACAATCGACCCTCCGGGTCTCGGTTGAAAAGTCGATTTGTTAAGTGATTGCATAGCCTTTCTTTATATGAGAAAGGCAAAAATTAAAGGCTTGTGTAGTATAGAGTCTGGTTTGAATTTTTTAGCCCAAAACCCCGTAGCCGATCTAAATCGGATCATGTTGGATCGAGTTCGGATCCGTTAAATACTATTGTGCTAGTTTAAAAAAAACCTGTTTTAATCCACCTAGAGGTGCAATTGTGCCTTTCTCATTTCTCTAAACTATGATTTAATAGCTGGTTCGTACAATATAGCATTATGGAAATGTCTTTCATTTTTATTACATTTGGTAAGTATATATAAGCGCACCTTTTTGCATTCATCGCGGTATCGGTTTGAATCGGAGTGATATGTGATCGCACTCCACAACCCGTAACTCCGGAGCCGGAAGTCGGATGGAGATGGAATTTAATATCAGTTTCCGGGGACGCAACCCCTTTCATTTGAGACTAAGTTGATCAAATCGGTCTAGCCATTATCAAGAAACCAATATAACCGTTATTCTGAATTTGGATGCTTCCGGATCCGTCGATGGTGGCCAGTCTGGCCAAGGAGACTTTGAATGACTGTTGGTGACCTAGATCTACAAATTCAACAGTTGTGTTTACATTTTGGAAAAAATTCCCATTTTTACATTCATCGCAGAATTCGTTAGAATCGAGATTTGCTGCGTGATCGTACGTATCACCCTGTAATTCAGGAACCAGAACTCGGATCCACACAAAATTCAACAGCAGCTGATGGACCTTCCATTTAAAATCAAGTTTGTCAAAATCGGTTCAGAAAATTCCGAGAAACCGATGTGGACAAATCAACAAATTTTGTTTTGTAACCATACTCTTCAACTCGTAATCCGGAACAAGATGTCGGTTGAAAATGAAATTCAATAGCAACCTATGGGAATACTATATCTTTAATTTGAATCTTTGTTTGTAAAAATCGGTTCAGCCATCTCCGAGAAACCGATGTGGACATTTTGTTAACAAATCCGCACATACACATACATACAGACATACATACATATATACATACATATACACATACATACACACAGATATTTTGCGATCTCGACGAACTGAGTCGAATGTTATATGAGACTCGGCCCTCCGGGCCTCGGTTAGAAAGTCGGTTTTTGGAGCAAGTGCATAACCTTTCTATATGAGAAAGGCAAAAGAATAATATTTAATTAGCTTAATCAGCATGAGTTCAATGTTATCTTCATGTGATTATATTTTGAAATGTTGGTGGAATGGGTTTGAAAGTGGTGGGAATGGGGGGTTGGTAGAGTGGGAGTGGAGGATGCGTCAGAAATCCTTCATCTTATTTCGGTATACGGGGTGGATGAAGGAAATGCGGGCGTGAGGGTGGTCCAAGGGGAGGGGAGTGATGAAGGAGGGAGGTGTAAGGGCAAGGGGGGGGGGGGGGGGCGGCGACGCAATACTCAACTGCATATTTTGCCTTCCATTTGAGACTTGGTTTGAGAAAATCGGTTCAGTCATCACCGAAGAACCGATGTGACTTTAATTGTGGAATATGCCCGGAATTCCGGACTTCCGGAATTGTCGATAGTTGACAATATATTCAAAGAATGTTTGATTGGCAATCAGTGACCTAGATCTGCGATTAGAAGTAATTTGGTGACCATTGCAATAGTTTTTAGCCTCTGAGGTATTACGATTGTATCGATTTATATGGGAAATTCCAGTGTATCCTTACTAACACCCCTGTAACTCCGGAAGCAAGAGTCAGAACCGAATGAAATTCAGCAGCAGTCAATGGTATTACTGTATCTTTCATTTGAAATCCCCGGGGGCGTCATGAACCGTCATAGGTGGCCAATGTGGTCAAAGCTGCTTTAATTGATCATGAGTGATCCAGATCCGCAAACTAGAGTAACGTTACATGAATTTTAATATGTTTTACATTATTTTAACATCATGGTGGTACCAGTTTATATGGGAATTTGCTGTGTGACCGCACTCTTCAACCCGTAACTCTGAAACCGGAAGTCGGATCAACCAAAAATTCAATAGCAGTTTATGGGAGCGTTATACCTTTCAGATGAAACTAAGTTTGCGAAAATCGGTTCAGCCATCTCTGAGAAAATTGTGTGAGTTTAAATGACACACACACATACACACACATACACACACAGACATTTGCCGATCTCGACGAACTGAATCGAATGGTGTATGACACTCGACCCTCCGGGCCTCGGTTAAAAAGTCGATTTTTACAGTGATTGCACAGCCTTTCTTTATATGAGAGGCAAAAATATATTGACTTTTGGGTGCGGAGCGGATCTCGGTTTTTCAAATTTCGAATTCTCAGCGCAGGTTGAATGCGGGTTTCAAACAAATCGAACTAAACTATTTGTTGACGATGTTATGTCTATACACTCTAGTTCTTTGTAGTGAAGTCTGATTGATCTTGTGATACGAATTGGTGATGAATAAATCCGTATCAATTCGTACACCCCCCCCCCCCCAATTTTCCTTGAAATCGTCATTTCTGATGAAAACATATTCCATTCACATTTCTATTATTTATTGATATGTCTTTAGTTCTGATTCGTTTGCTTGAGTAATAAGTTATTATTTTATTTATATTTATTCATGAGAGGGCAAGTAAAATTTTCAACTGAAACCTAATTACGAATTATTTTTCATACATTCCGATCAGAAGCGTGCGAACAACAAATAAAAAATACTACCCGCGCCGCTCCGCTATAGCCTGTAGGGGAACCGGGGGCAAGTCCGACACCATAAGCGCAAACATTTTTTCTGAAACTCCACAAAGCTCCTAAAATTGTATAATCTGGACATAATTCTTGTTTAGATGCTTCTTAACAAGATACAAATTTTTCAGCGCTTTAAAAAATTGGATTGATTAAAAATTATTGGTT
>NC_080670.1:98473353-98480853 GCF_030247195.1 Topomyia yanbarensis | reverse complement strand
ATAGAACAGTTCTACCAGATGATCGACAGGCTCTCGTCGGACCTCGTGGGCCGGAAACCGGTAGTAATAGCGGGAGACTTCAACGCTTGGGCAGTGGAGTGGGGCAGCCGCTGTACAAATAGCAGGGGTCAAGCGCTAATGGAAGCGTTTGCGAAACTCGATACTGTGCTAGCTAATAATGGCTCCGCTAGTACATTCCGTAGAAACGGAGTGGAGGCGTGGATTGACGAAACATTTGCCAGCCCGAGTCTGGCTCCAGGCATGGAATGGAGGGTAGACGAAGGCTACACCCATATCGATCATTTAGCAATCCGCTTTAGGATCAACTATGGTGTGCAGGGGGCGGAAGATCCCTGTCAGGTACGCGGGTGGAAGTTCAATTACTTCGACAGCGAAGCTTTCACCGCGGCCCTGGGACTGGAGGCCAACACCGACAGTCTAAGCGGGGATGCGCTGGTAGCTGTTCTATCACGCGCGTGCGACGCCACTATGCCGAGAAAAACACTGCCAAGAAACGGCAGATGCCCGGTATACTGGTGGAGTGCCGAGATTGCAGCTCTACGGTCAGCCTGCCTCAGAGCTAGACGTAGGATGCAAAGAGCTCGCACCGAGGATGCAAGAGAGAACCGCCATGAAGTGTTTCGAGCTGCGAAATTAGCCCTTAACAAGGCTATTAAAAGCAGCAAGAGAGCGTGTTTCGACAACCTGTGTGAGAGTGCCAACGCGAATCCGTGGGGTGACGCCTACCGGATTGTGATGGCCAAGACCAAAGGGGGCTCCTCACCCCCAGAACGGTCTCCGGACCGGTTGGCAACGATTATCGAAGTACTCTTCCCGTCTCGAGCCACAAGCCCCTGGCCACCTGCACTACGAGACAGTGCGGGCACGGTCGAAATGGTGGCTCCAGTGACGAACGAAGAACTACTCGCAGTGGCTAAATCCCTAGCAATGAACAAAGCTCCAGGGCCGGATGGAGTTCCGAACAACGCTCTCAAGGCAGCGATCATAGCGAACCCGAACATGTTCAGGCTAGCTATGCAGAGATGCCTTGACGAGTGCCGTTTCCCCGATAGATGGAAAAGGCAGAAACTGGTGCTGTTGCCGAAGCCCGGGAAGCCGCCAGGCGACCCATCGGCGTACAGACCAATCTGTCTGATAGACACGACTGGCAAACTGCTTGAGAGGATCATCCTCAACAGGCTCACCCCGTACGCGGAAGGTACGGACGGTCTGTCAAGCAACCAGTTTGGATTTCGGAAGGGTAAGTCCACAGTGGACGCTCTCAACTCAGTGATAAATACTGCCGAGATAGCGATCCAACGAAAAAGGCGAGGTATTCGATACTGTGCGTTAGTGACACTTGACGTGAAGAACGCATTCAACAGCGCAAGCTGGGATGCCATCGCGCTCTCGTTACACCGGCTTAGCCTACCGGTGGGTCTGTACCGGATCCTGGAAAGTTACTTCCAAAACCGCGTACTGCTATACGAGACCGATGCCGGTCAGAAAAGGGTTCCGATTACCGCCGGAGTCCCGCAGGGCTCGATCCTAGGCCCGGTGCTATGGAACCTCATGTATGACGGGGTTCTGAGACTGAAGTTCCCTCCTGGGGTCAAGATCGTCGGCTTTGCCGACGACGTAACCTTGGAGGTCTACGGGGAGTCAATTCCTGAGGTAGAACTAACCGCAGAACACGCGATTAGCACGGTGGAGGAATGGATGAGCGCGAGAGGCCTGGAGCTCGCTCATCATAAGACGGAGGTAGTTATCGTCAACAACCGCAAGTCGGCACAACATGCAGTTATCCATGTGGGAGAAGTCGCGATCACTTCACAGCGAAGTCTGAAGTCTCTCGGAGTCATTATAGACGACAAGCTGACCTTCGGCAGCCATGTCGACTATACGTGCAAGAGAGCGTCGACTGCTGTTGCGGCACTATCGAGAATGATGTCCAACAGCTCAAAGGTGTGCGCCAGTAGACGTAGGTTACTGGCAGGCGTTGCCGTATCTATCCTCAGGTACGGCGGCCCGTCATGGTCAAGAGCACTGAGGGTAACCAGTTACCTACAGAAACTGGAGAGCACCTACCGCGTGATGTGCCTCAGAGTGATATCTGCCTACCGCACGGTATCACACGATGCATCCTGCGTGATAGCGAGAATGATGCCAGTCGGGCTGGTCATTCGGGAAGATGAGGAGTGCTTTGAGCTACGTGGAAATAGGGGAGCCCGCGAGCGCACCAGGGTGACCTCGGTCGCCAGATGGCAGCGTGAGTGGGACAACTCCCCGAAAGGTAGGTGGACCCACCGGCTGATACCTAGCATATCGAGCTGGGTGGGAAGACCCCATGGGGAAGTTCACTTCCACCTGACACAATTCTTGTCAGGCCATGGCTGTTTCCGTCAGTACCTCCACAGGTTCGGACACGCGGAGGTCCCAGTCTGCCCGGACTGCCCAGGTGTAGATGAAACTGCCGAGCACATACTGTTCGTATGTCATCGGTTCGACGTCGAAAGAAGAGCAATGCTTGACGTCTGTGGCTGGGACACAACCCCGGATACCCTTATTCAGCGGATGTGTCAAACGGTGGAGAAGTGGAACGCAGTCTCGGCTGCTACCATCCAGATTGCCAGTAGGCTACAGGTAATCTGGCGAACCGAGCAACAGACGGCGGGCACGGCTAACTAGTGATTGGTTAGTTGGAGCGAAAAAGGCCAAGCGCAAAATAAGAGAGTGAATGGTCTGTTCATGCCGAGGTAGGTTGGCGCAGCGAATGGCAACCGCGTAAGGGGTAAACCCAGCCACCCCGAAGCAAGACAGAAGAGTGAGTGTATAGGCGTATAAGTGGACTGCCTCATGCCAAGACGGGAGGGTCGTAGCGTAGTATGTTGGAACTAAGCTATCGATGCCTCATGGCGTGGCAGAGGAGTGAAAGGGTGAGCATCCAAGTCAGTCTCACACTGCATGTTAAGGGTGAGCATAAAAGTCAGCCTCACAGGTTGGTAGCAAGCAAGGAATGAAAAAGGTGAGCACAAAAGTCAGCCTCGCATGGTATGTCAGAAGTGGGGCCTAAGAAAAATGTCCCACATGGGATGCCAGAGGGAGTGACAAAGGTACAATAGAGTGGCACGATTGAGAGTGAATCAGGTGATAGGGTGAGCACCCAAGTCAGCCTCACATGTATGGGTAGGGCGAGCACAAAAGTAAGCCTAGCAAGGAATGAGTAAGGTGAGCACACAAGTCAGCCTCGCATGGAACGTAAAAGGTGAGCACAAAAGTCAGCCTCATGTGGGAGTGTTTGAGAGTGAATCAAAGTGTAATTGAGAGAGCACCCAAGTAAGCCTCATACAGGATGTATGATCGCGTGAGTGAGAGTGAATGAGTACATTTAGTACAGCCATCCCCCCAGAAGTAATACCGAGAGGTAGTTCCTGGGAGGAATGATGGCGGAGCCCAATGGAGTTTAGTCGGTATTAATGGCTGGTCACCATTCGAGTCCGACACGCCCCCAGTGCACCCCGTGTGGTAGATTGGACCCTACCGTTAGCACGTGTACTGGGCTAGGACATAAAGGTCTTCTCCATTGTAAAAAAAAAAAAAAAAAACAGTCTGAGCGGCAAACTTCTGATTGTCTAATTCACCGAGCCCTTCGGCTCGCTTGTGCCGGTTAGCACCGCAACTCCCTTCTCGCACCATTCAGCGCCGTTTACTCTTTGAGCACCAGACTTGTTCGCGAACTACTCGGTCTAGTCCCCGACGATGGACCTAGCCTACTCCGACGGAGAATTCCCCGGCGAGAGAAGTTCTCCCGAAATCGAGCCAACCAACCAGATGTCGAGGTCAGTTCGGCGATTCCGGTGGAGCAGGGCGTCCGGTTCGCTGATACCCCGACGACCTGCGACTGGTGGTATTTCGTCGCGGTCTACTCAGTCTAGTCCCCGGCGGTGGATCTAGCTTACGCCGACGGAGAGTTCCCCGGCGAAGGAGGCTCCCCCGGTACCGATTCTTCTTTTGTTTTAGCACCACAATTTCAGGAGCCCTTTGGCTTCCTCTCGTTCCGTTTCGCTCTACTTTCCCGATGAGTCGTTCAGCTCCCGCCCTCACTTGTTCGCGAGCTACTCAGTTTAGTCCCCAACAATGGATCTAGCCCATTCTCCTGCAACCGAGCGGTAGATTTCTCCTGATTCCGATGTTCGTTTTTTGTGGGCCATTTAGCTCTCCGCGTCGTCCCGATCTACTCGATCTAGTCCCCGGCGGTGGATCTAGCCTACTCACGGGCCATACAGTAGGTGCTCAGGTTTATCCGGCGATTCCGGTTGGAGCGTAACTTCCGGTTCACCGGCGCCCCAACGACCCACTGCTAGCTCTGCGACGCGGTCTACTCGGTCCAATTCTCGGCGGTGGATATAGCCTACTCACGAGCTACCCGGAAGGATGTCGAGGTCGGTTCAGCGATTCCGGTGAAGCTTGACGTCCGGTTCCCAGGCGCCCCGACGACCCAACTCTGTGCTACATCACGCACTACTCAACTGGTCCCCGGCGGTGGACCTAGTCTACACAGTTGGAGAGTTCCCCGGCTTCGGAATTTCTCTCGAGACCCGATTTGCGGTTTCTTGTTGGTCTCTACGCCACTTCCTCTGCAACTCGGAGAGTATGCTCGAGACCACTCTGTTGACAGCGTCCCAGGTATGTTCGTCACGACACATCTCTTCGACGATATTGTCCACTGTCATACCAGGTATACCCCTACGAACTTTTTCGAATCTAGGGCATTCGAAGACCACGTGTTCCGGTGTCTCCTGCACGGTCGCACAACCCGGGCAAAGGGGTGACGAAGCATGTCCAAACTGATGCAAGTACTTCCGGAAGCATCCGTGCCCGGACAAAAACTGCGTCAAATGGAAGTTCACCTCTCCATGCTTCCTATGTACCCAGGCCGATACATTTGGGATGAGTCGGTGTTACTGACCAATAACACCTCCGTCTTGTGGTGAGCTATTTGCAGCTTGACCCCGTTCATCCAGCTCTCGATCGCGTCTATTGTCTCCGTCACCGACACCTCCACTTCTTCAAGTGTCTCACCCATCACTGTTAGTGACACGTCGTCCGCGAAACCTACGATTTTCACTTTCCTAGGCAGCTGCAGCGTTAAGACCCCATCGAACATCCCGTTTCAAAGGGTTGGACCGAGAATGGAGCCCTGAGGAACGCCCGCTGTGACACGCAATGACTTCTGTCCTTCGCTCGTCTCGTACAGTAGCACTCTGCTCTGAAAGTAGCTCTTCAGGATCTGGCACAGATAGTCGGGAACCCTCATTCTATGCAGCGCTGCAGCGATGGCTTCCCAGCTGGCACTGTTGAACGCGTTCTTCACATCTATCGTGACCACAGCGCAGTATCGATCTCCTCTTCGCTTCTGTTTAGATGACTTCTCGGCACTCTCGAGCACTATCCGAATTGCATCCACTGTCGATGCTCCTTTGCGGAAACCAAACTGCATCTTGGACAGTCCGCGCTCACCTTCCGTGAATTTCGTCAACCTGTTAAGAATGATCCTTTCCAGGAGTTTTCCGAGTGTATCCAGCAGGCATATGGGTCTGTACGAGGTCGGGTCGCCAGGTGGCTTCCCTGGCTTCGGCAGCAACACCAGCTTCTGGACCTTCCACATTTCGGGGAAGTTGCCTTCATTTAGGCACTTCTGCATCACTATCCTGAACATGTCCGGATATGCCAGGATCGCAGCTTTCAGTACCACGATTGGTATTCCATCCGGACCAGGGGCTTTCTTTGGTTTTAGGTGCTTCGATGCTTCTGCTAGCTCGTCGTTAGTCACTTGCCGATCCGTGTTCGTTCCTTCTTCTTCGCCGTGCGGTGACGGTGGCCATATAGTTGGATTGTGCTTCGGGAAAAGACCCTCGACGATTATCTTCAGCTTGCTCGGACACATTTCGGCTGGCGTCCTCGGACCCTTCATTTTCGCCATCACGACTCGGTATGCGTCACCCTAGGGATTGGCGTCTACTTCTCGACATAGCTCCTTGTGGCACTCTGACTTGCTAAGTCTGATCTCCCGTTTTAAAGCGGCCCTAGCTTCCCGGAACGATGCCTTATGCTCTTCTCTATCTGGTTCCGACCTTGCTCTTTGGGCCCGCCTTCTGGCTCTGAAACAAGCAGCGCGTAACGTAATAAGCCTCTCGTTCCACCAGTAAGCTGGACGCCGTTTGTTGCGTGGTTCCAGTTTTCGCGGCATTGTGGCGTCACAAGACGCCACAATCCTTCTTGTTAGGTCAGCCGCATCCACGTTCTCGGTCCCGCCGTTCGGCCGAAGTGCCTCAACAAAGAGGTCTTTGTTGAAGGCTTTCGTCTTCCACTTTCGTTCGCCGGTCACCCTTCTCTGTACTGCCGCGGGGTTCCGTTGACCAATACGGTAGCGAATCTCCTGGTGGTCACTATGTGTATACGTTTCGCATACTCTCCAATCCATGTTCGCCGTCAATGAGGGACTACAGAATGTGACGTCTATGATAGACTCCCTCCCGTCTCTCCGAAATGTACTAACAGAGCCTTCATTGCACAATCGTACGTCTAACTTCGCTAAAGCTTCCTGCAGGATACACCCTCTTGTGTTGGTTACTCTACTGCCCCATTCCACAGCCCAGGCGTTGAAGTCACCACCAATGACTACCGGCTTCCGATCGATCAACTGCTCGGTTAACTGCTCCAGCATTAGGCTGAACTGCTCTACTGTCCACCTTGGGGGAGCGTAACAGCTACATACGAAGATGCCGTTGATTTTGGCTATCACGAAACCCTCGTAGGAACGTTCTACCACTTCTTGGATAGGGAATCTTCCCATTACTTGTATCGCAGCGGTTCCTGATCTATCCGCCACCCAGTTACCGTTATTAGGAGGTACTTGATAAGGCTCTGCGATCAAAGCGACATCGCACATAGTTTCTGTCGTAGACTGCCACAACAGTTGCTGTGCGGTATCACAGTGATTCAGGTTTATCTGGGTCATCTCCATCACTGTTGGCCTGCAGTCGCCTTCTTGTACGCTGGGCATTTAAAGCCGCCCGTCTGATGGTCGTTTCCTTCCGCTGGGGTGCAAAGCAAGCACTTCGGCCTCTGCGTGCAGTCTCTCGCAAGATGGCCCGTCTCTCCGCATTTCCAGCACATCCCGGATCTGTCCGGGCAAGCCCCTGCTAAATGACCAAAGCCTAAACATTTGAAGCATTTCTCTGCTTGTTTGTTTACTCGTGGGGCGGCTCTCAGTAGGCATCTCGACCATCCAACTGTAACCTTACCTACCTCCAGTGCCTTATCTGCAGCGGTTACCGGTAAACGTATCATCGCTATTTGCGTTCCTCCGTATCCCTTCCTTAACCGGATCGTCATGTGCACCTCGCCCAGTTTGCACTGCTGCTTCATAGCATCTCTCAGCTCGTCTTCCGTCGTTATTTCGTCGAGGTCTTTGCACACGATTACCATCTCCGGGCT
>NC_080670.1:98455853-98465853 GCF_030247195.1 Topomyia yanbarensis | reverse complement strand
TGCAGCGATGGCTTCCCAGCTGGCATTGTTGAACGCATTCTTCACATCTATCGTGACCACAGCGCAGTATCGATCTCCTCTTCGCTTCTGTTTAGATGATTTCTCAGCACTCTCGAGCACTATCTGAATTGCATCCACTGTCGATGCTCCTTTGCAGAAACCGAACTGCATCTTGGACAGTCCGCGCTCACTTTCCGTGAATTTCGTGAACCTGTTAAGAATGATCCTTTCCAGGAGTTTTCCGAGTGTATCCAGCAGGCATATGGGACTGTACGAGGTCGGGTCGCCAGATGGCTTCCCTGGTTTCGGCAGCAACACCAGCTTCTGGACCTTCCACATTTCGGGGAAGTTGCCTTCATTTAGGCACTTCTGCATCACTATCCTGAACATGTCCGGATATGCGGATATCGCAGCTTACAGTACCACGTTTGGTATTCCATCCGGACCAGGGGCTTTCTTTGATTTTAGGCGCTTCGATGCTTCTGCTAGCTCGTCGTTAGTCACTTGCTGATCCGTGCTTGTTCCTTTTTCCTCGCCGTACGCTGTCGGTGGCCATATAGTTGGATCGTGCTTCGGGAAAAGACCCTCGACGATTATCTTCAGCTTGCTCGGACACATTTCGGCTGGCGTCGTCGGACCCTTCATTTTCGCCATCACGACTCGGTATGCGTCACCCCAGGGATTGGCGTCTACTTCTCGGCATAGCTCCTTGTGGCACTCTGACTTGCTAAGTCTGATCTCCCGTTTTAAAGCGGCCCTAGCTTCCCGAAACGCTGCCTTACGCTCTTCTCTATCTGGTTCCGACCTTGCTCTTTGGGCCCACCTTCTGGCTCTGAGACAAGCAGCGTGTAACGTACTAAGCGTCTCGTTCCACCAGTAAGCTGGACGCCAGTTTTCGCGGCATTGTGGCGTCGCAAGCCGCTACAATCCTTCTTGTTAGGTCAGCCGCATCCACGTTCTCGGTCCCGCCGTTCGGCCGAAGTGCCTCAACAAAGAGGTCTTTGTTGAAGGCTTTCGTCTTCCACTTTCGTTCGCCAGTCACCCTTCTCTGTACTACCGCGGGGTTCCGTTGACCAATACGGTAGCGAATCTCCTGGTGGTCACTATGCCTATACGTTTCGCATACTCTCCAATTCATGTTCGCCGTCAATGAGGGACTACAGAATGTGACGTCGATGATAGACTCCCTCCCGTCTCTCCGAAATGTGCTAACAGAGCCTTCATTGCACAATCGTACGTCTAACTTCGCTAGAGCTTCCTGCAGGATACACCCTCTTGTGTTGGTTACTCTACTACCCCATTCCACAGCCCAGGCGTTGAAGTCACCACCAATGACTACCGGCTTCCGATCGATCAACTGCTCGGTTAACTGCTCCAGCATTAGGCTGAACTGCTCTACTGTCCACCTTGGGGAAGCGTAGCAGCTACATATGAAGATGCCGTTGATTTTGGCTATCACGAAACCCTCGTATGAACGTTCTACCACTTCTTGGATAGGGAATCTTCCCATTACTTGTATCACAGCGGTTCCTGATCTATCCGCCATCCAGTTACCGTTATTAGGGGGGACTTGATAAGGCTCTGCGATAAAAGCGACATCGCACATAGTTTCTGTCGTAGACTGCCACAACAGTTGCTGTGCGGTATCACAGTGTTTCAGGTTTATCTGGGTTACCTCCATCACTGTTGGCCTGCAGTCGCCTTCTTGTAGGCTGGGCATTTAAAGCCACCCGTCTGATGGTCGTTTCTCTCCGCTGGGGTGCAAAGTAAGCACTTCGGCCTCTGCGTGCAGTCTCTCGCAAAATGGCCCGTCTCTCCGCATTTCCAGCACATCCCGGATCTGTCCGGGCAAGCCCCTGCTAAATGACCAAAGCCTAAACATTTGAAGCATTTCTCCGCTTGTTTATTTACTCGTAAGGCGGCTCTCAGTAGGCATGTGACCATCCAACTGTAACTTTACCTACCTCCAGCGCCTTGTCTGCAGCGGTTACCGGTAAATGAATCATAGCTGTCTGCGTTCCTCCGTATCCCTTCCTTAACCGGATCGTCTCGCCCAGTTTGCACTGCTGCTTCATAGCACCTCTCAGCTCGTCTTCCGTCGTTATTTCGTCGAGGTCCTTGCACACAATTACCATCTCCGGGCTTGAGGCTTTAACTTCTGCCTTTCCACCCATTGATTTAGTTATAGTCTCCTGCAAGGCAGAGCTACTAGTCGTAGTGTTCTTCTTAAGCTCGAGGAGCATCTCATTTTTTTTGGGTACGCCTGACTCTTAACACGTTTTCCCCCAAATCTTTCAGCTCCGGGTCCTCTCTGACCTTTTTGAGCAGTGCTGCGTACGTAGTCTCGTCACTTGCTTTGACGAGCACGGCTTCTCCCTTAGGCGCATTCTTAAGAGCCGAGGGTTCTGATTTCCTCTTCTTCTCCCCTTTTTGCTCCTCCCTCTTTTTTTGCTGTTTCCCGCGTTTCTCCTTCCGACCTACAACGGTACTCCAGCTTTCACCCTGCAAGGTGGCGTCCTTTCCTCCGGCAACAACAGCGTCCTCGAGCGTCTGCCTCTTTGACCCGCCTGGTCTTTCGTCTCCTGGCGAGGATCTTGTCCTCTTTGGAGTTATGGGAACTGGCGTGTTCTTCACTCCAATCTGCCTCTCCTTACTCTGTTTCGGAGGGGCTAGGAGGATAGTAGCCTTAGCCGACGCCGATGCTCGCTCAGCTGAATCTGCCCTCTGCGTTGCCGTACCCGATCACAAATCAACATCAAAATTATATCAAAATAAGATATTATATCATGGAAAAATATATATCTCTGTTTGCTATAAAATATAGGTGGATAGTTGTTAAAATATCAAGTTTTTATACCAAGAAAATGCATCGGTTATATCTTATTATATCTCAGTCTATTTTGATATAAAGTCTTTTTGTTGAGTCTTGGTTTGATATAATAATTATATCACACAAACGGATATTTAAGATAGTTTATATCTAATTAAGGACAGTAAATATATCTGAAAATATCAGAATTGTATCACATAAATCCAAATTTTTTTTTCTGTTTTTAAATAATAAATCAAATAATTTCTTGTTAAAAATAATTCTCATTAGTACAATTTGCATTTAATTTCGCTGTGTTACTAATTTGATTATTATTACTACCGTCGCAGCTACTTGTTGAAAGTTGTTCTAACTTAGAACTCGCAGTTAGTTCAGCGTACTTTTATAATTTATTAATTTTTTTCTGGGGCGTTCCTGTTTTGCGCTTTACATCCTTAGTATATTCAAAATGCTTATTCCTATTCTTTCGCATGTTCCAGTCTTTTATACTCTTCTTTAATAGCTTGCTTGCAATTTATATACATTTAGCTTCCATTCCTCTTCATTCCTTTACAGAGTGCTGCTCTTTTGGCTTGTCGTATGCCGAAACCGGTCTAATCAAATCTCTAAAGCTACTTGCTGCTTCGTGGGCCTACAGCGGAACATTTTCTCTGTTGTGTTCTGTAATCAGCGAGTAACTTTACAAATGTACATTCTCTTATAAATTTACATTCCAACCTATGACAAGACAAGACTACCAGTAATGCGATTTGGAGCCAGTACTAGGGAGGATTCATCTCTAATGGCATCATTAGAGCTTCGTAAAACTGTCTTGGAAAGATATTATTTTGTTGTTCTTACTATGTTGAAAAGACAATATGGTTGATATAAATATGATATATGATATCATTATTGACAAATCAAAACATGATATAATTTAATTTTTTTTTATAATTTGTTCCAAGCGACATATATCAAAATTATATGATCATATGATATAAATATCAAATCGAGCAATAATTTTGATATATTTTTGATATGGTTTTCTGATCGGGTATCGTACTCTTTCACGGCAGACAGTAGCGCCTTCTGGATTTTGATGACCATCTCTTTCATGTCTTTGTGGACATTGTTTCTCGTGTCCACGAACTTGTGGAGCTCCTCCACCAAGTGCCTCGCTACCACTACCTTTGGCGTTTGTGGGGTGTAGCTCATTCCGCTCTGCTCCGGCTGTTTTTGTTGCTGCTGTTGCTATTGCTTCGGTTTCCCATCCTCCTGCACTTGCTGGATGACTTCAGCTACTATTGGCGGTGGTGACCTCACCAACCCACCTCTGGCAAACGGATTCAAAGTGCCTGCTCCATTTATATCGGTTGCTTGTTTTTTCTCCATTTTATTGAGTCCCAACTCCGGGCCGCTATCTCTACTCGCTGCACATAGTCGCCTCTCGCGATCCCATGATTATCTATGCTGCCAAAAAGCAGCAGTGAGGTCATGCAAGGGTTGACACTATCCTTCATGGGGAGTAGTGTTCAGAGCCGGATCGGCGTAAATCGGGAATGCTTCAACCGAACCTAGTACCACCAACCAAATGATGGCGAGTTTCGAACGTACCCGGAGACCTGCCAGGGTTTTGTTGGGACGGAGGCAGCCATGCTGTTAGCCCACTCGCCATTTCAAGACGGTGTCATCCTTCCTTACTCAGAGAGTAGAACAGCACGCCTGTCAGCCCAAAGTCGCCATCCTATTCGTCATCCGTGTCCTGTCCGTTGACGTTCGCCATGGCCAGTATACCATAATCAGGACGTTACTGGCGTCGATCCTGATGTGCCGGTTGGCACTCCGGTTGGGCTAGAGTGCTTTTATTGCCTAGATCTTAGATTATTGGAATCTTAGGATCTTAGCAGAAGCGGCACAGACTCGCTTCGTTGGAGCTGCTTTCGGAGTCATGGCTTTTTTAGAGATTTAGAAGAGCCCAATCTTAGCCCCACCATATCCTAGCAAAGCTCCCCAACTCGCAGTAGGACCGTGGGGGGGGGCGGGTTCGTTAGGCCCCTAGACTACTGTCCTTTCTGTCCCTGCTGCCCCCGTCTATCTATCTATCTATCTATCTATCTATCTATCTATCTATCTATCTATCTATCTATCTATCTATCTATCTATCTATCTATCTATCTATCTATCTATCTATCTATCTATCTATCTATCTATCTATCTATCTATCTATCTATCTATATATCTATCTATCTATCTATCTATCTATCTATCTATCTATCTATCTATCTATCTATCTATCTATCTATCTATCTATCTATCTATCTATCTATCTATCTATCTATCTATCTATCTATCTATCTATCTATCTATCTATCTATCTATCTATCTATCTATCTATCTATCTATCTATCTATCTATCTATCTATTTATCTATCTATCTATCTATCTATCTATCTATCTATCTATCTATCTATCTATCTATCTATCTATCTATCTATCTATCTATCTATCTATCTATCTATCTATCTATCTATCTATCTATCTATCTATCTATCTATCTATCTATCTATCTATCTATCTATCTATCTATCTATCTATCTATCTATCTATCTATCTATCTATCTATCTATCTATCTATCTATCTATCTATCTATCTATCTATCTATCTATCTATCTATCTATCTATCTATCTATCTATCTATCTATCTATCTATCTATCTATCTATCTATCTATCTATCTATCTATCTATCTATCTATCTATCTATCTATCTATCTATCTATCTATCTATCTATCTATCTATCTATCTATCTATCTATCTATCTATCTATCTATCTATCTATCTATCTATCTATCTATCTATCTATCTATCTATCTATCTATCTATCTATCTATCTATCTATCTATCTATCTATCTATCTATCTATCTATCTATCTATCTATCTATCTATCTATCTATCTATCTATCTATCTATCTATCTATCTATCTATCTATCTATCTATCTATCTATCTATCTATCTATCTATCTATCTATCTATCTATCTATCTATCTATCTATCTATCTATCTATCTATCTATCTATCTATCTATCTATCTATCTATCTATCTATCTATCTATATATCTATCTATATATCTATCTATATATCTATCTATATATCTATCTGAGTGAGGAAATATGTTCAAAAAACCCAATGTCTCAGGGAACGGGTTTGGGCTGCCATTACCCGACCCGATAAAAACCACTGCTCTTGCCCAGAACCTGATTCCTCCCCGGCACTACCTTACGGCATTACTTCGGGGAGGGGTTTTTATGTGCATAGCACACACTCTAATTCAACTACTTACTAGTTCGTTTCTTCCGCAGGGCTACAGCCCCACTCCTCTACACACCACCAATTCTCTACCATCCACACAGACTGGCAAGTTATGCATGGCAGTCGGAAAGCTGGCTGTGATTCGAGGCTTAGTACTCCTCCCCTACGAGAACAGTCTGGGCGGCAAACTTCAGACTGTCTAATTCACCGAGCCCTTCGGCTCCCTTGTGCCAGTTAGCACCGCAACTCCCTTCTCGCACCATTCAGCGCCGTTTACTCATTGAGCACCAGACTTGTTCGCGAACTACACAGTCTAGTCCCCGACGATGGACCTAGCCTATTCCGACGGAGAATTCCCCGGCGAGAGAAGTTCTCCCGAAACCGAGCCAACCAACCAGATGTCGAGGTCAGTTCGGCGATTCCGGTGGAGCAGGGCGTCTGGTTCGCTGATGCCCCGACGACCTGCGACTGGTGGTATTTCGTCGCGGTCTACTCAGTCTAGTCCCCGGCGGTGGATCTAGCTTACGCCGACGGAGAGTTCCCCGACGAAGCAGGCTCTCGCGATACCGATTCTTCTTTTGTTTTAGCACCACAATTTCTTGAGCCCTTTGGCTTCCTCTCGTTCCGTTTCGCTCTACTTTCCCGATGAGCCATTCAGCTCCCGTCCTCACTTGTTCGCGAACTACTAAGTCTAGTCCCCAACAATGGATCTAGCCTATTCTCCAGCAACCGAGTGGTAGATTTCTCCTGATTCCGATGTTCGTTTTTGTGAGCCATTTAGCTCTCCGCGTCGTCCCGATCTACTCGATCTAGTCCCCGGCGGTGGATCTAGCCTACTCAACGGGCCATACAGTAGGTGCTGAGGTTTATCCGGCGATTCCGGTTGGAGCGTAACTTCCGGTTCACCGGCGCCCCAACGACCCACTGCTAGCTCTGCGACGCGGTCTACTCGGTCCAATCCTCGGCGGTGGATATAGCCTACTCACGAGCTACCCGGAAGGATGTCGAGGTCGGTTCAGCGATTCCGGTGAAGCTTGACGTCCGGTTCCCAGGCGCCCCGACGACCCAACTCGGTGCTACTTCACGTACTACTCAACTGGTCCCCGGCGGTGGACCTAGTCTACACAGTTGGAGAGTTCCCCGGCGGCAGAATTTCTCTCGAGACCCGATTTGCGGCTTCTTGCTGGTCTCTTCGCCATTTCCTCTGCAACTCGGAGAGTATGCTCGAGACCACTCTGTTGACAGCGTCCCAGGTATGTTCATCACGACACATCTCTTCGACGACATTGTCCACTGTCATACCAGGTATACCCCTACGAACTTCTTCGAATCTAGGGCATTCGAAGACCACGTGTTCCGGTGTCTCCTGCACAGTCGCACATTCCGGACAAAGGGGTGACGAAGCATGTCCAAACCGATGCAAGTACTTCCGGAAGCATCCGTGTCCGGACAAAAACTGCGTCAAATGGAAGTTCACCTCTCCATGCTTCCTATGTACCCAGGCCGATACATTTGGTGGGTCCACCTTTCTTTCTCCGCGTTGTCCCACTCCTGTTGCCATTTAGCCAACGTGTCCGCTCGAACCAGTCTCCTAGCGTTACGTGCATTTCTCCGCTGATAGCATTCCGCGTCCTCCGCCAGGGTTATGCAGATGGAGATCATCCCGGCGATAACGCATACTGCCTCCGACGATATTGTTCTGTAGGCACTCGCGACTCGTACGCCCATCGTTCGGAATGTCCTGTTTAGCTTTTCACGGTTCCGCTTGGTTTTCAGCGCAGCACTCCAGGCAGGAACCCCATATCGGAGTATCGATGACGAAACAGTAGATAACAGACGTCTCGTACTGCTTCTCGGACCGCCGACGTTTGGCATGATTCTCGCTATTGCGTTCGTTGCCTTCGCCGACTTTTCACAGGCGTAATCAACGTGGTTGTTGAAGCTCAACCGGTCGTCGATTATAACTCCCAATTGCTTCAATGCACGTTTCGATGCAATCACGTGCCCTCCGACGGCGATCTGCATCCGTTGAACCGATCTGCAGTTGCTGACCAACAACACCTCCGTCTTGTGGTGAGCTATTTACAGCTTTACCCCGTTCATCCAGCTCTCGATCGCGTCTATTGTCTCCATCACCGACACCTCCACTTCTTCGAGTGTCTCACCCATCACCGTTAGTGACACGTCGTCCACGAAACCTACGATTTTCACTTTCCTAGGCAGCTGCAGCGTTAAGACCCCATCGAACATCCCGTTCCAAAGGGTTGGACCGAAAATGGAGCCCTGAGGGACGTTCGCTGTGACACGCAGTGACTTCTGTCCTTCGCTCGGCTCGTACAGCAGCACTCTGCTCTGAAAGTAGCCCTTCAGTATCTGGCATAGATAGTCGGGAACCCTCATTCTATGCAGCGCTGCGGCGATGGCTTCCCAGCTGGCACTGTTGAACGCGTTTTCACATCTATCGTGACCACAGCGCAGTATCGATCTCCTCTTCGCTTCTGTTTAGATGACTTCTCAGCACTCTCGAGCACTATCTGAATTGCATCCACTGTCGATGCTCCTTTGCAGAAACCGAACTGCATCTTGGACAGTCCGCGCTCACCTTCCGTGAATTTCGTGAACCTGTTAAGAATGATCCTTTCCAGGAGTTTTCCGAGTGTATCCAGCAGGCATATGGGACTGTACGAGGTCGGGTCGCCAGGTGGCTTCCCTGGTTTCGGCAGCAACAGCAGCTTCTGGACCTTCCACATTTCGGGGAAGTTGCCTTCATTTAGGCACTTCTGCATCACTATCCTGAACATGTCCGGATATGCGGATATCGCAGCTTTCAGTACCACGTTTGGTATTTCATCCGGACCAGGGGCTTTCTTTGATTTTAGGCGCTTCGATGCTTCTGCTAGCTCGTCGTTAGTCACTAGCCGATCCGTGCTTGTTCCTTTTTCTTCGCCGTACGGTGTCGGTGGCCATATAGTTGGATCGTGCTTCGGGAAAAGACCCTCGACGATTATCTTCAGCTTGCTCGGACACATTTCGGCTGGCGTCGTCGGACCCTTCATTTTCGCCATCACGACTCGGTATGCGTCACCCCAGGGATTGGCGTCTACTTCTCGGCATAGCTCCTTGTGGCACTCTGACTTGCTAAGTCTGATCTCCCGTTTTAAAGCGGCCCTAGCTTCCCGAAACGCTGCCTTACGCTCTTCTCTATCTGGTTCCGACCTTGCTCTTTGGGCCCACCTTCTGGCTCTGAGACAAGCAGCGTGTAACGTACTAAGCGTCTCGTTCCACCAGTAAGCTGGACGCCAGTTTTCGCGGCATTGTGGCGTCGCAAGCCGCTACAATCCTTCTTGTTAGGTCAGCCGCATCCACGTTCTCGGTCCCGCCGTTCGGCCGAAGTGCCTCAACAAAGAGGTCTTTGTTGAAGGCTTTCGTCTTCCACTTTCGTTCGCCAGTCACCCTTCTCTGTACTACCGCGGGGTTCCGTTGACCAATACGGTAGCGAATCTCCTGGTGGTCACTATGCCTATACGTTTCGCATACTCTCCAATTCATGTTCGCCGTCAATGAGGGACTACAGAATGTGACGTCGATGATAGACTCCCTCCCGTCTCTCCGAAATGTGCTAACAGAGCCTTCATTGCACAATCGTACGTCTAACTTCGCTAGAGCTTCCTGCAGGATACACCCTCTTGTGTTGGTTACTCTACTACCCCATTCCACAGCCCAGGCGTTGAAGTCACCACCAATGACTACCGGCTTCCGATTGATCAACTGCTCGGTTAACTGCTCCAGCATTAGGCTGAACTGCTCTACTGTCCACCTTGGGGGAGCATAGCAGCTACATATGAAGATGGCGTTGATTTTGGCTATCACGAAACCCTC
>NC_080670.1:98334900-98447853 GCF_030247195.1 Topomyia yanbarensis | reverse complement strand
TGACTCATAATTTTATCCACAAATCTAGGTACATTTTCTATGGTTCGAATATACGACGTTAACTGATTCACGATTTATCACATCTTGATCTTTATTTGGTATTAGTGGTTGTGAATTGGTCGGTGTTAAGTCAGACCGGACTAAGTCGCAAAACATAAAAAAAGACAATGATAGCACTGGATAAAGAATTGCTTCAGCTACATTCGACTTTTGCCAGACTTGAAATAGCTAACAATAAGGAGGAGTTATGGCGAAAATTGATTTCCAATTATAATGTAAAGGATGCTGCGATTCAAACTTTAAACTTTAAAGATTTAACATACGGTGTGGAAAAAAACTGCTTTTTTCGTTTTCCTTTTTTGCCCATTCTCTGCTAAACCTTAAGTGTCTTCTGTTGAGTTTTATGAAGTTTGATTACACCTATCAATCGGCTAGCACCTTCACTTTTCTTAAGGGGGTACTACCATTTCTAGAAACATTTTTTATTCAACATTTTAAAAATAGTTTTCTTTCGCAACCTTGTGTAACGGTTAAGCTGGAGTAACTAATTTAAAGGTACTGTTTATCTATATGTTTGTACGAGCTATATATATATATATATATATATATATATATATATATATATATATATATATATATATATATATATATATATATATATATATATATATATATATATATATATACACATCCTTAATTAAGTTACTCCAGCTTAACCGTTACACAAGGTTGCGAAAGGAAACTATTTTTAAAATGTTGAATGTAGTACCCTCTTAAGAAAAGTGAAGGTGCTAGCCGATTGATAGGTGAAATCAAACTTCATGAAACTCAACTGAAGACACTTAAGGTTGAACAGACAAAAATGGAAAACGAAAAAAGCAATTTTTTTCCACATCGTATGTTAAATCTTCGTAATAATCAATCAGCAGTACTGTAACAACATTCTACATAATTTGGCGCATTTTTTGTAATTTAAATCGACCGTTTTGTCTACGAGTGATGAAAATTCAGCTCATGTTACGTCTTATTTGTTTGTGATACTGTGCTGATTCAACTGATACTGAAAATCTTTCCTGAGTGGGGCTAGATCACACGACGAATAATGTATGAGACCAGAAATCTTACCTTCTGAATCGCCACACCAGTGCAAAAGCGTGTTTTCACAAAACTAGCTCACGCAAAAAAAAGAAGATGTCATTATAATCGAATGTTTAGTAGGTGTTTGTGTCTGAGTATGTTTAACATTTTTATAATTCTAGTTCATAACTTGATGATACATTGATTTGTATTAACTTTATTGACCAAAAAAGTCAAAAATTGAACGATGTGCAACGATTTCGTAAATTCTCTTCGTGTTATCGTGATATTTTAGTCTTGAGCTTATTGTCGGATTTTTTATACAGAGTCACGTGTCTTATAGTTTCTTAATGATTTCACGGACATGAAATGTGGATGGGTCATGTATTTTTGGTGCTCAGCGCAGTTTCATTTCATTCCGAACATTACACTGAATCTTATCAAAAGAATAACAGGGCTACGGTTCCTAGTAGTTTCCTTGTATCTACTGCTCGCGCCTATGAGACTGGTTGCTAGCAGTTGTACACAATAGCGCAAATATAAATTTCAAAACCAAAGAGCAGAGCGGCATTCAAAAGCACACATGAAACAGTTCTCGAACCCATGAAAAATAGTCTGAGTTCCTTGAAATTGTTTACGTAAATATATTAAAATTATGCGGAAAATTAATTACTTCATGAACTATATCATGAACAGTTTCATGAGCTCGACTGGTGAATCGTGAGTAGCATACTAGAAATCATGAATCGGTTAAAAAATCCATGAATATTACACTGCATTCCAGTGAAATTGTTTACGTACAAAGATTAAGATCAGACACATTATCGTAAATTTCATTAACTATATCTTGACAGTGAAAGTGTTTTTTTTTTTTTGAATTTGTGTACCATTTCACGCGTACGAATGGTAAATTGTAACTTATATGCTCGGAATCATAACCAGTTCACGAAGCAAGAATGAATCCATGAATTATATTACGAGTGTCGTGTAATGATTTTCAAGAAAAATATCAAAACTTTTAATTTTGTGATCTAATTGGTCGGTGTTAAGCAGACCGTACTAAGTGACAATTTATTGATTTCGAGAAAAACGAGTTTAAAGTTTGAATCGCAGCATCCTTTACATTATAATTGGAAATTAATTTTCGCCATAACTCCTACTTATTGTTAGCTATTTCAAGACTGGCAAAAGTCGAATGTAGCTGAAGAAATTCTTTATCCAGTGCTATAATTATCTTTTTTTATGTTTTGCGACTTAGTCCGGTCTGACTTAACACCGACCAATTCACAACCACTAATACCAAATAAAGATCAAGATGTGATAAATCATGAATCAGTTAACGTCGTATATTCGAACCATAGACAATGTACGTAGATTTGTGGATAAAATTATGAGTCAACGATTTTAGAGTTCGGGGATTGTCGGCGAAATGCGTCAGCGGCGCGCCACCGGTTTACTGTCGTATCGGCGTTTGTTAAAACTAACCGGCCGCGGAGGCGCACAGGACTATTTCCCACTTGACTGTTTAGCATTTTAATGTTTTCTTTTTATATTGGTCTTAAACCAATATTCGTGGGAAAATTGTTCATGTAACGATAAACTGAAATTAACATGTTGTGACATTGAGGAATCGAAGATACAGCAATTTTACAATTTTATCGCAATCTACTTTCGTTATTCGTGTTAATTTTTAGTGATAATCACAATATCGATTTCGCTTCTTTTTGCCATTTTCATATAGAAAGGTTGTCAGTTGAATCAGCCCAGTATCACAAACAAATAAGACGTAACATGAGCTGAATTTTCATCACCCGTAGACAAAACGGTCGATTTAAATTACAAAAAATGCGCCAAATTATGTAGAATGTTGTTACAGTACTGCTGATTGATTTTTATGAAGATTTAACATACGGTGTGGAAAAAAACTGCTTTTTTCGTTTTCCATTTTTGCCCATTCTCTGCTCAACATTAAGTGTCTTCAGTTGAGTTTCATGAAGTTTGATTACACCTATCAAGGGGGTACTACGATTTCTAGAAACATTTTTTATTCAACATTTTAAAAGTAGTTTTCTTTCGTAACGTTGTGTAACGGTTAAGCTGGAGTAACTTAATTAAGGGTACTATTTATCTATATGTTTGTACGAACTATTATATATATATATATATATATAATATATATATATATATATATATTATATATATATATATATATATATATATATATATATATATTATATATATATATATATATATATATATATATATATATATATATATATATATATACATATATATATATATATATATATATATATATATATATATATATATATATATATATATATATATATATATATATATATATATATATATATATATATATATATATATATATATATATATATATATATATATATATATATATATATATATATATATATTTATATATATATATATATATATATATATATTATATATATATGGGTGAAGGTACTATATGTTGAAGGGATAACAACCTCCCTCCCACAAACCAAAATTAATTGGATTGAAAACATTCATTCATACTGACGAATTTTATTAATATTCCACAAAATATTTTTGGAAAAATATTCTCCGATCACTACATTGAGAAGCGGTTTAAAGCGTTATAAAGACTTTTGGATACATTGTGGGAAGGGGATCTTGTAACTTATCTCTTAGCCGAAATCCCATAGTTGTCAAATTACAATTTAAAATAAAATAACTGTCCGAATTCAGTCTCTACGCATCGCTCGATCGAGATAGAAGTGTTTTGTTTTCGGTCTGTTGGAAAAAGAACAGTGCAGTAATCCGCGTTCAAGGTTATTTTGCCATTCTCTGCCTCTTCGAGGTTTGGACTTTTATTCTTTTGTGCGTGTGTTTAGGCCACATTCCTCAACCTTTTGTTCGTAAAGCGAGGATTGAACAATAACCAGCTATTTAAGCTGGACTGGTGCGTCGTGGGAAACGAGTATACAGATAAGTGAAATCTACCTTTTTGATACATTTACGGCTTTTTCCCGTCTGCGCGGGTGCTGACCCCGTGCATTGACGGTGTCGATGGCTTCCTCCCCGGATGGCCAAATGGAGATCGAGTCGACTCCTAAGGCTCTCCCCCGACCCAAACAATATCCAGAGCTCTCGACCGGTCCCTTTGTGGTCTTCTTTCGGCCCAAAACAAAATCGCTGAATCTATTACAGATTTCAAAAGACCTGACGGAACGGTTCTCGGCTGTGATCGAAATAAAAAAGGTCCGCTCAGACAGGCTGAGGGTCGTGCTGACTAACTCAAAGCAGGCAAACGATATTGCTTGCTGCGAGCACTTTACGAAGGACTATCACGTGTATATTCCAGCTGTAAAAGTACAGTCTGAAGGCGTTGTCACCGATGACAGTTTGACATGCGAGGATCTGCTGCAGTACGGGGTTGGCCGTTTTAGAGACCGCATACTTCAGCCAGTGAAAATACTCGAGTGCAAGCGTTTGCACTCAGTAGTAGTTGCGGGGGATGGTTCAAAAACGTACCCCCAATCAAACTCTTATCGGTTGACCTTCGCTGGTACCGCTTTGCCAAATTACGTCCTCTTGCACAAGGTTCGTCTGCCTGTGCGTCTGTTTGTGCCGCGGGTCATGAATTGCACAAAGTGTAAACAATTGGGTCACACAGCCACCCATTGTAGCAATAAGGCCCGCTGTGGAAAATGCGGGGAGAATCATCTAGATGATTCGTGCAGTAAGAATGCTGAGAAGTGTCCTTACTGTGCAGAGAATCTGCATGATATCTCGGCATGTCCCGCGTACAAACTACGCGGGGATAAACTAAAACGTTCCCTTGCGGGACGATCCGAACGTTCTTTCGCAGAAATGCTAAAGAAAGTTACACCACCAACCTCAACAAACATCTATGCTCACTTGCCTCCTAACGAGGGCGAGGCTGATGACCCACAAGAGGGAACATCTACTAGGGCGCCTAGAAGTTATAGGAAGAGGAGGAACATTTCCTCTCCTAAAGTTCGTTGTAAAGGCCAGAAGGTATCCCTTGACGGGACTCCGAAAGTCACATCTATTGGAAGTGTTGCAACCAAACCGAAGCAATTAGCTCCTGGTCTCGGAGGATTAAACTCAGAGAAGGAGTTCCCAGCACTTCCCGGAACATCAAAAATCCCAAGTGTTCCTCTGTTTCAGTTCGAGAATAATCGCGGCACTGGAATTATCAAACTCTCGGACATTGTGGACTGGATAATAAAAACTTTCAATATAACTGATCCAATTAAAAGTCTTATGTTAGCTTTTCTCCCTACAGTAAGAACATTTTTGAAGCAGTTGACTGCTAAATGGCCCCTCCTTTCAGCGATTGTATCCTTCGATGGCTAACTCATCGAACGAGGTCACGGATTTGATCACTGTTCTACAGTGGAATTGCAGAAGTATCATCCGAAAATCGATTCCTTCAAAATTTTAATAAATAATTTGAGTTGCGATGCATTTGCATTATGTGAAACTTGGTTAACTTCCGACATAGATCTCAACTTCCACGACTTTAATATTATTCGCCTGGATCGAGACACCCCCTATGGAGGAGTGCTTTTGGGGATCAAAAAGCGCTATTCCTTCTACAGAATTAACCTTCCCTCGATAACAAGTATTGAAGTTATCGCTTGTCAAGTAACAATCAAAGGCAAAGATCTTTGCATAGCTTCCATATATATTCCCCCCCAACACCGCGATTGGGCATCGCCGGCTACATTACATCATAGAATCCCTGCCTGCACCGCGACTAGTTTTAGGCGACTTTAACTCTCACGGTACGGAATGGGGTTGCCTTTATGATGATAACCGTTCCTCTTTAATTCACAATATTTGCGACAACTTCAACATGACAATTCTAAACACGGGTGAAATGACACGGATTCCTCCCCCACCAGCGCGCCCAGGCGCATTAGATTTATCCCTTTGCTCGACCTCGCTAAAGTTAGAATGCGCGTGGAAGGTAATCCCTGATCCCCACGGTAGCGACCATCTGCCGATCGTAGTCTCAATCAATAACGGCTCAAGGCCATTGGAAACAATCAATATTTCGTATGACCTCACACGAAATATCGATTGGAAGAGCTATGCTGCCACGATATCCGACAACATCGAATCTACTCAAGAACTTCCTCCGGAGGAAGAGTACAGCTTTTTGGCTGGCTTGATTCTCGACAGCGCGAATCAAGCTCAGACTAAGCCAGTACCCGGCGCGAACATACAAAAACGTTTTCCCAATCCCTGGTGGGACAAAGAGTGCTCAGACGTGTACGCAGAGAAGGCCGCCGCGTTTAAGACCTTCCGGAACGACGGGTTACCCGCTAGTTTTCGACAGTACGCGACGTTAGACAAGCGAATGAAGAGTTTGATGAAAGCCAAAAAACGCGGTTATTGGCGCCGGTTCGTCGACGGATTAACGAGAGAAACATCGATGAGCACTCTTTGGGGAACAGCCCGACGTATGCGAAATCGAAACAGTACTAATGAGAGCGTGGAATATTCAAACCGTTGGATATTCGATTTCGCCAAGAAGGTTTGTCCGGATTCCGCCCCGGCACAGAAGATCTACCGCGCCGCGTCCCGTCACGATAACGCGAACGAAACACCTTTTTCGATGGTGGAGTTCTCACTTGCTCTCTTGTCGTGTAACAATAAAGCTCCAGGGCCAGACAGAATCAAATTCAACTTGTTGAAGAATCTGCCAGACTCTGCCAAGAGACGCTTGTTGAACTTATTTAATAAGTTTCTTGAGGCTAACATTGTCCCACACGATTGGAGGCAAGTGAAGGTCATCGCCATCCAAAAACCAGGAAAACCAGCCTCCGACCACAATTCGTATCGACCGATCGCAATGCTATCTTGTATCCGGAAGTTGTTCGAGAAAATGATCCTATCCCGCCTCGACAATTGGGTCGAAGCAAATGGCTTACTGTCAGATACACAGTTTGGCTTTCGCAAAGGCAAAGGGACGAACGATTGTCTTGCGTTGCTCTCAACCGAAATTCAAATGGCCTATGCTAGTAAAGAGCAGATGGCATCAGTGTTCCTAGATATAAAGGGGGCTTTTGATTCTAGTTTCTATCAACATTCTTTCAGAGAAGCTGCACCAGCATGGTCTTTCAGCGACTTTAAACAACTTTTTACTAACTTGTTGTCGGAAAAGCACATGCATTTTTCGCATGGTGACTTATCGACATCACGATTTAGCTACATGGGCCTTCCCCAGGGCTCATGTCTAAGCCCCCTGTTATACAATTTCTACGTCAACGACATTGATGAATGTCTTGACAATTCCTGCACGTTAAGACAACTTGCAGACGATGGCGTGGTGTCTGTTACGGGACCCAAAGCTGTCGATCTACAAGGACCATTACAGAATACCTTGGACAATTTGTCTGCATGGGCTATTAAGCTGGGTATCGAATTCTCCACGGAGAAAACTGAGCTAGTTGTATTTTCTAGGAAGCGTGAACCAGTACAACTACATCTTCTATTAATGGGTCAAACTATAGCTCAGGTCTTCACAGTAAAATATCTAGGGGTCTGGTTCGACTCGAAAGGTACTTGGGGATGCCATATTCGGTATCTGAAACAGAAATGCCAACAAAGGATCAACTTTCTTCGTACAATAACCGGAACGTGGTGGGGTGCCCACCCAGGAGACCTAATTAGGTTGTATCAAACAACGATACTGTCGGTACTGGAATACGGATGCTTCTGCTTTCGATCCGCCGCGAACATACATTTCATCAAACTCGAAAGAATTCAGTATCGTTGTTTGCGTATCGCCTTAGGGTGCATGCAATCGACCCATACGATGAGTCTCGAAGTCCTGTCGGGCGTTCTCCCGCTGAAAAATCGATTTTGGGAACTCTCATATCGATTGCTCATTCGATGCGATATCTTGAACCCGTTGGTGATTGAAAATTTCGAAAGGCTTGTTGAGCTCAATTCTCAGACCCGTTTTATGTCCCTGTACTTTGACTACATGGCGCAAAATATTAATCCTTCTTCTTACAATCCCAACCGTGTGCATTTCATAAATACTTCTGAATCTACTGTTTTCTTCGACACATCCATGAAAGATGAGATTAGTGGAATTCCGGACCACATACGCCCACAAGTGGTTCCAAATATTTTTTATAATAAATTCCGAGAAGTCGACTGTTCTAAGATGTTTTATACTGACGGATCAAAACTCGAAGGGTCCACTGGCTTCGGTATTTTCAATCAAAAGTTCACCGCCTCCTACAAACTCAGTGACCCTGCTTCAGTTTACGCCGCAGAACTAGCTGCTATTCAGTATACCCTTGGAGTCATTGACACATTACCCGCAGACCATTACTTCATCGTCTCGGATAGTCTGAGTTCTATTGACGCTATTCGCTCGATGAAACATGGAAAGCATTCCTCGTATTTTTTGGGGAAAATACGGGAGCTACTGAGTGCTTTATCTGACAAATCTTTCCAGATTACCTTGGTGTGGGTCCCTTCTCATTGCTCCATTCCGGGCAATGAGAAGGCGGACTCCTTAGCTAAGGTGGGTGCCATTGAAGGTGACGTTTTTGAAAGACCAATTTGCTTCCACGAATTTTTCACTATTACTCATCAGAGAACCCTCGAAAGTTGGCAAACCTCGTGGAGCAATGGGGAGCTAGGAAGGTGGCTACATTCGATAGTCCCTAAGGTATCGACGAAACCTTGGTTCAAGGGGATGGATGTGGGTCGTGACTTCATTCGTGTGATGTCTCGACTCATGGCGAACCATTACACGCTGGATGCACATCTCCGACGTATTGGGCTCGTGGAGAGTGGTATCTGCGCTTGTGGCGACGGTTATCACGATATAGAGCACATAGTCTGGGCGTGCACCGAGTACAGTTTCGCCAGGTCTCGGCTTATGGACACCCTCCGGGCCCGAGGAAGACCACCCAACGTCCCGGTTCGAGATGTGTTGGCAAGCCGCGATGTCCTCTATATGTCCCTTATATACACCTTCATAAAAACCATCAATATCCAACTTTAACTGCCCCTTTTTCCTTATCATTCTCAGAAACGCTCTCTTCCACCTGTACCATACACCCACGATGGTTTGATGCGACTCCAAGGCGACACAAAACATCCCTGTCAAATGAGCCAACAAACACGGGACCTAAAGCACGAACATCACACGCACAACTCGAAATGTAGCCGATCAACATCTGAGCCGCACTACGAAATCGTCTGGAGAAACCCCTGCCATCTTAAGAACGACCACCCGGCGTCCCAGTACATGATTCTTCCTGATGAAGGCCACCCTGATTCTGTAATCCATCCGTTGATCTCCCGAAGTCTGAAACTGAAATAATGTTCTCCCCCTGCCATGTTTGTCCACCCTACTTCCCCTGACTCTTATACACAGAAGTAACACCCCTTCCCCCCCCCCCCCCCCCCAAATATCTTCATGAAGCATATAGCTCTTCTTGCCTTTTCTAGTTTTAACTATTATATTATATGATCTCGTTGAAAATGCCCAACTCTACTACCACATAAAATAACTCTAATTAATGTCTCCGAATCTCTACAAAATTTAATCACGCCCTCTAATTATTTCTACTTTTAAGATAGTCGTAAAAATTTTCCCCCTTAGTTAAACATTATTTGCTCCAATAATCTCATTGCTAAAAATGTCAAACCATATTGCCATAAAAACTAAATGACCCCTCTAATCTTACGAAAATTATATTACCCCCTTGTGTATATGTATAGCTAATCAATATGTAATCCCCTAGTTTTAAGTAATTTAAAGTGTAAAACAAAACAAAATTGGCACCTTTAAGCTAACGCAAACCTGCCTTATCAAATAAACGAATTGGAAAAAAAAAAAAAAAAACTGTCCGAATTATTATGAGCTCGTTTTTGGAAAGATGCTCCAATATATGGATTAGAGACAATTTTTCGAATAGGAATAGAAATAAGTTTGAATAGGTTGATTGTCTATAAAAAAACTTACTCGCCGAAAGCTTGCATACATTTCAACATTTGATGAAAATGTATTTTTGCCTTTCTCAATAGAAAGGTATTGCAATTGCTCTAAAAACCGACTTTTTAACGGAGGCCCGGAGGGCCGAGTGACATATACCATTCGATTCAGTTTGTCGAGTTCGACAAATGTCTGTGTGTGTATGCGTGTGTGCATGCGCGTCTGTGTGTGTACGCGAACACAATCTCACTCACTTTTCTCAGAAATGGCTGAACCGATTTTCACAAACTTAGTCCCAAATGAAAGGTGCAACATTCCCATAGGCTGCTATTGAATTTCTAATGGATCCGACTTCCGGTTCCGGAATTACAGGGTGATGAGCACGATCACGCAGAAAATGTCGATTTTAATGAATTCTGCAATGAATGTATCATGGTGAAAATTTTTCCAAAATTGTGACCACAATTGCTTCGATTTGTAGTACTAGGTCACTAACAGCCATTCAAAGTCTCTTTGATCACATTGGCCACCATCATCGGTTCCGGAAGCCCCGTCGGAAGAATCCAAATTCAGAATAACAGTCACATCGGTTTCTCGGAGATGGCTAGACCGAATCAACTAGACTTAGTCGCAAATGAAAGATGTGACGTCCCCGTAAATGGCTATTAAATTTCATCACGAACCGACTTCTGGTTCCGGAGTTACGAGTTGTGGCGTGCGATCACATAGCAAATTGTGATTCAAACCGATACTCTGATGAAAGCAAAATAGGTAAAAATTTCGCTAACATGTCTCTCAAATAACTTAAATTTGCAGTTCTAGGTCACCGACGGCCAAACAACCTTTCGTTGACTACATTGACCACCGTAGACGGTTCCGGAAGTGCCCGGGAAAAGCGGTCATCTTTCAAAACTAGCAAACTCATATCAGTTTCTCGGAAATGGTTGGGCCGATTTTCACAAACTTAGTCCCAAATGATAGCTATATTATATATATATATATATATATATATATATATATATATATATATATATATATATATATATATATATATATATATATATATATATATATATATATATATATATATATATATATATATATATATATATATATATATATATATATATATATATATATATATATATATATATATATATATATATATATATATATATATATATATATATATATATATATATATATATACATATATATATATATATATATATATATATATATATATATATATATATATATATATATACACACATCCTTAATTAAGTTACTCCAGCTTAACCGTTACACAAGGTTGCGAAAGGAAACTATTTTTAAAATGTTGAATGTAGTACCCTCTTAAGAAAAGTGAAGGTGCTAGCCGATTGATAGGTGAAATCAAACTTCATGAAACTCAACTGAAGACACTTAAGGTTGAACAGACAAAAATGGAAAACGAAAAAAGCAATTTTTTTCCACATCGTATGTTAAATCTTCGTAATAATCAATCAGCAGTACTGTAACAACATTCTACATAATTTGGCGCATTTTTTGTAATTTAAATCGACCGTTTTGTCTACGAGTGATGAAAATTCAGCTCATGTTACGTCTTATTTGTTTGTGATACTGTGCTGATTCAACTGATACTGAAAATCTTTCCTGAGTGGGGCTAGATCACACGACGAATAATGTATGAGACCAGAAATCTTACCTTCTGAATCGCCACACCAGTGCAAAAGCGTGTTTTCACAAAACTAGCTCACGCAAAAAAAAGAAGATGTCATTATAATCGAATGTTTAGTAGGTGTTTGTGTCTGAGTATGTTTAACATTTTTATAATTCTAGTTCATAACTTGATGATACATTGATTTGTATTAACTTTATTGACCAAAAAAGTCAAAAATTGAACGATGTGCAACGATTTTCGTAAATTCTCTTCGTGTTATCGTGATATTTTAGTCTTGAGCTTATTGTCGGATTTTTTATACAGAGTCACGTGTCTTATAGTTTCTTAATGATTTCACGGACATGAAATGTGGATGGGTCATGTATTTTTGGTGCTCAGCGCAGTTTCATTTCATTCCGAACATTACACTGAATCTTATCAAAAGAATAACAGGGCTACGGTTCCTAGTAGTTTCCTTGTATCTACTGCTCGCGCCTATGAGACTGGTTGCTAGCAGTTGTACACAATAGCGCAAATATAAATTTCAAAACCAAAGAGCAGAGCGGCATTCAAAAGCACACATGAAACAGTTCTCGAACCCATGAAAAATAGTCTGAGTTCCTTGAAATTGTTTACGTAAATATATTAAAATTATGCGGAAAATTAATTACTTCATGAACTATATCATGAACAGTTTCATGAGCTCGACTGGTGAATCGTGAGTAGCATACTAGAAATCATGAATCGGTTAAAAAATCCATGAATATTACACTGCATTCCAGTGAAATTGTTTACGTACAAAGATTAAGATCAGACACATTATCGTAAATTTCATTAACTATATCTTGACAGTGAAAGTGTTTTTTTTTGAATTTGTGTACCATTTCACGCGTACGAATGGTAAATTGTAACTTATATGCTCGGAATCATAACCAGTTCACGAAGCAAGAATGAATCCATGAATTATATTACGAGTGTCGTGTAATGATTTTCAAGAAAAATATCAAAACTTTTAATTTTGTGATCTAATTGGTCGGTGTTAAGTCAGACCGTACTAAGTGACAATTTATTGATTTCGAGAAAAACGAGTTTAAAGTTTGAATCGCAGCATCCTTTACATTATATTTGGAAATTAATTTTCGCCATAACTCCTACTTATTGTTAGCTATTTCAAGACTGGCAAAAGTCGAATGTAGCTGAAGAAATTCTTTATCCAGTGCTATAATTATCTTTTTTTATGTTTTGCGACTTAGTCCGGTCTGACTTAACACCGACCAATTCACAACCACTAATACCAAATAAAGATCAAGATGTGATAAATCATGAATCAGTTAACGTCGTATATTCGAACCATAGACAATGTACGTAGATTTGTGGATAAAATTATGAGTCAACGATTTTAGAGTTCGGGGATTGTCGGCGAAATGCGTCAGCGGCGCGCCACCGGTTTACTGTCGGTATCGGCGTTTGTTAAAACTAACCGGCCGCGGAGGCGCACAGGACTATTTCCCACTTGACTGTTTAGCATTTTAATGTTTTCTTTTTATATTGGTCTTAAACCAATATTCGTGGGAAAATTGTTCATGTAACGATAAACTGAAATTAACATGTTGTGACATTGAGGAATCGAAGATACAGCAATTTTACAATTTTATCGCAATCTACTTTCGTTATTCGTGTTAATTTTTAGTGATAATCACAATATCGATTTCGCTTCTTTTTGCCATTTTCATATAGAAAGGTTGTCAGTTGAATCAGCCCAGTATCACAAACAAATAAGACGTAACATGAGCTGAATTTTCATCACCCGTAGACAAAACGGTCGATTTAAATTACAAAAAATGCGCCAAATTATGTAGAATGTTGTTACAGTACTGCTGATTGATTTTTATGAAGATTTAACATACGGTGTGGAAAAAAACTGCTTTTTTCGTTTTCCATTTTTGCCCATTCTCTGCTCAACATTAAGTGTCTTCAGTTGAGTTTCATGAAGTTTGATTACACCTATCAAGGGGGTACTACGATTTCTAGAAACATTTTTTATTCAACATTTTAAAAGTAGTTTTCTTTCGTAACGTTGTGTAACGGTTAAGCTGGAGTAACTTAATTAAGGGTACTATTTATCTATATGTTTGTACGAGCTATATATATATATATATATATATATATATATATATATATATATATATATATATATATATATATATATATATATATATATATATATATATATATATATATATATATATATATGTATATATATATATATATATATATATATATATATATATATATATATATATATATATATATATATATATATATATATAATATATATTATATATATATGGGGTGGGGTTTGGAGGGATAAACCTCCCTCCCACAAACCAAAATTAATTGGATTGAAAACATTCATTCATATTGACGAATTTTATTAAATATTCCACAAAATATTTTTGGAAAAATATTCTCCGATCACTACATTGAGAAGCGGTTTAAAGCGTTATAAAGACTTTTGGATAATTGTGGGAAGGGGATCTTGTAACTTATCTCTTAGCCGAAATCCCATAGTTGTCAAATTACAATTTAAAATAAAATAACTGTCCGAATTATTATGAGCTCGTTTTTGGAAAGATGCTCCAATATATGGATTAGAGACAATTTTTCGAATAGGAATAGAAATAAGTTTGAATAGGTTGATTGTCTATAAAAAAAAACTTACTCGCCAGGGAGTGGGCGTAGCGTATTGGTTAATCGATTTCCTTGTACGCAGCGCACCTGGGTTCGAGTCCCGACCCCGCACATAGGGTTAGAAATTTTTCCAAAGAGATTTTTCTAACCCGAAGAGGCGAATGACTTTAAGGTTAAAACCTCTATAATTGACATAAAAAAAAAAAAAAAAAAAAAAAAAAAAAAAAAAACTTACTCGCCGAAAGCTTGCATACATTTCAACATTTGATGAAAATGTATTTTTGCCTTTCTCAATAGAAAGGTATTGCAATTGCTCTAAAAACCGACTTTTTAACGGAGGCCCGGAGGGCCGAGTGACATATACCATTCGATTCAGTTTGTCGAGTTCGACAAATGTCTGTGTGTGTATGCGTGTGTGCATGCGCGTCTGTGTGTGTACGCGAACACAATCTCACTCACTTTTCTCAGAAATGGCTGAACCGATTTTCACAAACTTAGTCCCAAATGAAAGGTGCAACATTCCCATAGGCTGCTATTGAATTTCTAATGGATCCGACTTCCGGTTCCGGAATTACAGGGTGATGAGCACGATCACGCAGAAAATGTCGATTTTAATGAATTCTGCAATGAATGTATCATGGTGAAAAATTTTCCAAAATTGTGACCACAATTGCTTCGATTTGTAGTACTAGGTCACTAACAGCCATTCAAAGTCTCTTTGATCACATTGGCCACCATCATCGGTTCCGGAAGCCCCGTCGGAAGAATCCAAATTCAGAATAACAGTCACATCGGTTTCTCGGAGATGGCTAGACCGAATCAACTAGACTTAGTCGCAAATGAAAGATGTTACGTCCCCGTAAATGGCTATTAAATTTCATCACGAACCGACTTCTGGTTCCGGAGTTACGAGTTGTGGCGTGCGATCACATAGCAAATTGTGATTCAAACCGATACTCTGATGAAAGCAAAATAGGTAAAAATTTCGCTAACATGTCTCTCAAATAACTTAAATTTGCAGTTCTAGGTCACCGACGGCCAAACAACCTTTCGTTGACTACATTGACCACCGTAGACGGTTCCGGAAGTGCCCGGGAAAAGCGGTCATCTTTCAAAACAAGCAAACTCATATCAGTTTCTCGGAAATGGTTGGGCCGATTTTCACAAACTTAGTCCCAAATGATAGCTATATTATCCCCACAGATGTCTGTAAAATTTCGCACGGATCGCTTATACGGTTCCGGAAATATAGACTGAACCGTCCAGTCACCTATGAAATTCCCACATAAGCCGGAACTCAAAATTTTTTCAAAGGAGGGACCCCATGAAATTTCAGAAACCGTATTCGTATTTTTGATGCCAAACATCTTTAAAATGCAACGTTCCCACAGGCTTAATAAATAATAAATGACAGGCTTAATAAATAATAATTTCCGCAGTGAATGTTTAATGGTGAAAATGTTTTTCCAAAATGTGACCACAACTGCTTCGATTACACAATCGTCTGAGCTCTCAATCGAAGCAGATCGTTTTCTTGTGCTGTGCATAGAGTAAATCAATATATATATATATATATATATATATATATATATATATATATATATATATATATATATATATATATATATATATATATATATATATATATATATATATATATATATATATATATATATATATATATATATATATATATGTATATATATATATATACACATTGTGAAGGTCAGTCATTGTTTAAGGCAGGCTTTGTTCGCCGGTGCCTAGGTTGGTGAAGTGAATCGTTCAATAACCGGACAAGCCGCTATATAAGCTAAGTATCTTTTTTGCTAATTTCCTTTTCTCCCAATCTGTCGCTACTTCTTAGATCCCTTTCCCCTGAATATAAGTTTCATCTCTCGTTTACACCACGTGCTATCCTCGTGCCTAAATGACCGAGGGCGAAGTAACATTGGATGGGAATGATATTCCCATGGATTAACCGGATACACCCGAAATTACTCCCTCCCCTGATTCCCCCAGTCCTCCTCGTATTAAAACATACCCACCCAGTTCAAATGGACCCTGGGTGGTCTATTTCCGACCCATCACGAAATCGCTTAATATTGTAGAGATCTCACGGGAACTGACTGCTAACTACCCGGCCGTAGCCCAGATAACACGTGTTAGAGCTAATAAGATACGCATATTAGTGAATGACCTCGACCAGGCAAACCAGATTGCTCGCAGCGAGTGTTTTACAAAGCAATTTAAGGCGTACATACCTTGTTTGGCAGTGGAGATTGACGGGGTCGTCGCCGAACTGGGTTTGAAGTGCGAAGACGTGTTGAAGTATGGAGTTGGTTGCTTTAAGGACCCCTCACTTGAACATGTGAAGACTCTGGAATGCAAGCAATTGTATTCAGAAAAAACTGAGAATAATAAGACAACTTATTCATTGTCAGACTCGATTCGGGTGACTTTCTCCAGGTCGTCCCTCCCCAACTATGTCCTTCTAGATAAGGTTCGTCCACCTGTTCGCCTGTTTGTACCGCGGGTAATGAGCTGCAGCAATTGAAAGCAGCTGGGCCACACAGCCACCTATTGTGGCAATAAGACAAGGTGCGGCAAATGCGAGGGAGTACATGAGGATGACGCTTGCGGTGGAGAAACTGAAAAGTGTATTTACTGCGGGGGCCTTCCGCATGATCTTAAATCATGCCCCGCGTACAAACAGCGCGGGGATGAAATTAAGCGCTCCCTTAAGGAACGCTCGAAGCGCTCCTATGCAGAAACTTTTAAGAATGCTTCGCCTTCTGTCCCTTCCGAAAATTCTTTTGCTCTTTTGACTGGCGTTGAGCAAGAATCTGACGACCCACAAGAGGAAACATCTTTGGTTAACCCAGGGGAGTTCAGGAAGAGGAGAAATCTAGCTTCCCCTAGATTGCCTCGTAAGGGTGCCAAGGTGTCGCCCACTCAGAGTGCGCCAACTACAATCAATACATCCAACGGAAGTGATGCACTAAAGCCGAAGTAATTTGCTCCAGGATTTGGAAATTTCAATTCGAACAAGAAGTATCCACCACTTCCATGGACACCAAAAACCCCAAGTGTTCCATTTTTTCAAACAGATAATCAGTCCAGTAGCGGACTAATGAAATTTTCTGACATAGTGGACTTAATTTTCACAGCTTTCAATGTTACTGATCCTCTTAAAGGCATTCTGATACATTTTCTCCCTATGGTGCAAACATTTTTGAAACAGTTGGTCCCTCCTTGCAGCGATCGTATCCTTCGATGGCTAAGTCATCAAACGAGGTCACTGATTCGATAACTGTCCTACAGTGGAATTGCAGAAGTATCCTCCCGAAAATCGATTCCTTCAAATTTTTACTAAACGGTTTAAAATGTGATGCTTTTGCATTATGTGAAACTTGGTTAACTTCCGATACAAATCTCAACTTCCACGACTTTAATATAATCCGTCTGGATCGAGAAAACCCTTATGGAGGAGTACTTTTGGGGATCAAAATGTGCTATTCTTTCAACCGAATTAACCTCCCTTCGACACCAGGCATTGAAATTGTCGCTTGTCAAGTTCTAATCAAAGGTAAAGACCTTTGCATTGCTTCAATCTACATTCCTCCTAGAGCCTCGGTAGGGCCTGAACGCTTTGTAATATCACGGAATCCTTACCGGCACTGCTGCTATTTCTGGGAGACTTTAACTCGCACGGTACGGTATGGGGCTGTCTTCATGATGATAATAGATCAACATTAATCCAAGATCTTTGCGACAATTTCAACATGACCATCTTAAACACGGGAGAAATGACGCGGATTCCTACACCACCAGCACGTGCAAGCGTGTTGGATTTATCGCTTTGCTCGACATCGCTACGGTTAGATTGCAGATTGAAGGTGATCCCTGATCCCCACGGTAGCGATCATTTGCCTATCGTGATTTCAATTGCTAACGGTTCAAGACCATCGCAAACAATCAATGTCTCGTATGACCTCACACGGAACATTGATCGCGACCGCGATATCCGTTAAAATCGAATCCACTCAAGAACTTCGCTTGTTGAACTTATTTAACATGTTTCTTGAGAGTAACATTGTCCCTCATGACTGGAGGCAAGTGAAGGTCATCGCCATCCAAAAACCAGGAAAATCGGCCTCCGACCACAACTCGTATCGGCCGATTGCAATGCTGTCCTGTATTCGGAAGTTGTTCGTGAAAATGATCTTGTTTCGCCTCGACAATTGGGTTGAAACAAATGGCTTACTGTCAGATACACAATTGACTTCCGCAAAGGCAAAGGGACGAACGATTGCCTTGCGTTGCTTTCTACAGAAATCCAAATGGCCAATTCTAACAAAGAGCAGATGGCATCAGTCTTCTTGGATATTAAGGGGGCTTTTTACTCAGTATCTATCAACATTCTGTCAGAGAAGCTGCACCAGCATGGTCTTTCACCAATTTTAAATAACTTTTTGCTAAACCTGTTGTCTGAAAAGCACATGCACTTTTTGCATGGCGATTTAACAACATCGCGATTTAGCTACATGGGTCTTCCCCAGGGCTCATGTCTAAGTCCCCTGCTCTACAATTTTTACGTGAATGACATTGACGATTGTCTTGCCAATTCATGCACGTTAAGGAAACTTGCAGATGACGAGGTGGGGTCTGTTACAGGGCCCAAAGCTGCCGACTTGCAAGGACCATTACAAAATACCTTGGACAATTTGTCTGCTTGGGCTCTTCACCTGTGTATTGAGTTCTCCACGGAGAAAACTGAGTTGGTTGTTTTTTCTAGGAAGCGTAAGCCGGCGCAACTCCAGCTTCTATTAATGGGTGCAACGATCAATCAGGTTTTCACATTTAAATATCTCGGGGTCTGGTTCGACTCTAAAGGTACCTGGGGATGTCACATTAGGTATCTGAAACAGAAATGCCAACAAAGGATCAATTTTCTCCGAACAATAACTGGAACATGGTGAGGTGCCCACCCAGGAGACCTGATCAGGTTATAGCAAACAACGATATTGTCGGTGATGGAGTGCGGGTGTTTCTGTTTGAGCTCCACTGCGAATATACACTTCATCAAACTGGAGAGAATCCAGTATCGTTGCTTGCGCATTGCCTTGGGTTGCATGCACTCGACCCATACGATGAGTCTCGAAGTGCTGGCGGGCGTTCTTCCGCTAAAAAATCGATTTTGGGAATTCTCATATCGATTGCTCATCCGATGCGACATTCTGAATCCATTGGTGATTGAAAACTTCGAGAGGCTCGTCGAGCTTAATTCTCAAACCCGATTTATGGCCTTGTACTTCGACTACATGACACAGAGCATTAATCCTTCTTCATATACTCCCAACCGTGTTCGTTTCCTAGATACTTCTGCTTCTACTGTATTCTTCGACACATCCATGAAAGAAGAGATTCGTGGAATCCCGGACCATATACGCCCGAACGTGATCCCCAATATATTTTATAATAAATTCCGAGAAGTCGACTGTGACAAAATGTTCTACACTGGCGGATCAAATTTCGATGGGTCCACTGGCTTCGGTATCTTCAAGAATTCTATCACCGCTTCATTCAAGCTCAATGATCCCGCTTCAGTTTACGTCGCAAAGTTAGCTGCAATTCAGTACACCCTTGGGATCATCGACACTCTGCCCACAGATCACTACTTCATCATTTCGGACAGCCTCAGCTCTATCGAGGCTCATCGTGCGATGAAGCCCAAAAAGCAATTCCCATATTTCCTGGGGAAGATACGGGAATCCTTGTGTACGTTATCTGAAAAATCTTATCAGATTACCTTTGTTTGGGTCCCCTCTCATTGCTCTATCCCGGGCAATGAAAAGGCCGACTCATTAGCAAAGGTGGGCGCATTAAATAGTGACATATACGAAATACCAATCTGCTTCAACTATTTTTTAGTATTTGTCGTCAGAGGACACTCAACAGTTGGCAAACATCGTGGAGCAATGGGGAGCTTGAACGATGGCTACATTCGATTATCCCAAAGGTATCAACGAAGCCTTGGTTCAGGGGGATGGATGTGGGTCGGGATTTTATTCGTGTAATGTCCCGACATATGTCCAACCACTAATAAAATCTCGAATAAACTGAATAAATCATAGAAATGAACAAAACGAACGAAATAAAGTAAAGCAAAAAATGAAATAATAGGTTTTCAAATTCATAAAATGAGTAGAAAAATTAATGTAAATCAAAATTATAATATACACGAATCAAATTAGATTAGGTTATTAAAATTTAGATTATATTTAGATATAGTTATAAGATTAATAGAATAAATTGACTCATACTAACAAATTGAATGAAATAAAACGAATAACTGAACTTGAAATGCATAAAATTAAAGATATGAATCAAATGAATCAAACGAATCAAATGTATCAAATGAATCATATGTATCAAATGAATCAAATGAATCAAATGAATCAAATGAATCAAATGAATCAAACGAATCAAATGAATCAAATGAATTGAATTAATTAAATGAATCAAATGAATCAAACGAATCAAATGAATCAAACGAATCAAACGAATCATATGAATCAAATGAATCAAATGAATCAAATGAATCAAATGAATCAAATGAATCAAATGAATCAAATGAATCAAATGAATCAAATGAATCAAATGAATCAAATTAATCAAATTAATCAAATTAATCAAATTAATCAAATGAATCAAATGAATCAAATGAATCAAATGAATCAAATGAATCAAATGAATCAAATGAATCAAATGAATTAAAAGAATCAAATGAATCAAATGAATCAAATGAATCAAATGAATCAAACGAATCAAATGAATCAAATGAATCAAATGAATCAAACGAATCAAATGAATCATATGAATAAAATGAATCAAATGAATCAAATGAATTAAATGAATCAAATGAATCAAATGAATCAAATGAATCAAATGAAACAAATGAATCAAATGAATCAAATGAATCAAATGAATCAAATGAATCAAATGAATCAAATGAATCAAATGAATCAAATGAATCAAATGAATCAAATGAATCAAATGAATCAAATGAATCAAATGAATCAAATGAATCAAATGAATCAAATGAATCAAATGAATCAAATGAATCAAATGAATCAAATGAATCAAATGAATCAAATGAATCAAATGAATCAAATGAATCAAATGAATCAAATGAATCAAATGAATCAAATGAATCAAATGAATCAAATGAATCAAATGAATCAAATGAATCAAATGAATCAAATGAATCAAATGAATCAAATGAATCAAATGAATCAAATGAATCAAATGAATCAAATGAATCAAATGAATCAAATGAATCAAATGAATCAAATGAATCAAATGAATCAAATGAATCAAATGAATCAAATGAATCAAATGAATCAAATGAATCAAATGAATCAAATGAATCAAATGAATCAAATGAATCAAATGAATCAAATGAATCAAATGAATCAAATGAATCAAATGAATCAAATGAATCAAATGAATCAAATGAATCAAATGAATCAAATGAATCAAATGAATCAAATGAATCAAATGAGTCAAATGAATCAAATGAATCAAATGAATCAAATGAATCAAATGAATCAAATGAATCGAATGAATCAAATGAATCAAATGAATCCAATGAATCAAATGAATCAAATGAATCAAATGAATCAAACGAATCAAATGAATCAAATGAATTAAATGAATTAAATGAATCAAATGAATCAAATGAATCAAATGAATCAAATGAATCAAATGAATCAAATGAATCAAATGAATCAAATGAATCAAAGGAATCAAATGAATCAAATGAATCAAATGAATCAAATGAATCATATGAATCAAATGAATCAAATGAATCACACGAATCAAATGAATCAAATGAATCAAATGAATGAAATAAATCAAATGAATCAAATGAATCAAATGAATCAAATGAATCAAATGAATCAAATGAATCAAATGAATCAAATGAATCAAATGAATCAAATGAATCAAATGAATCAAATGAATCAAATGAATCAAATGAATCAAATGAATCAAATGAATCAAACGAATCAAATGAATCAAATGAATTAAATGAATCATATGAATCAAATGAAACAAATGAATCAAATGAATCAAATGAATCAAATGAATCAAATGAATCAAATGAATCAAATGAATCAAATGAATCAAATGAATCAAATGAATCAAATGAATCAAATGAATCAAATGAATCAAATGAATCAAATGAATCAAATGAATCAAATGAATCAAATGAATCAAATGAATCAAATGAATCAAATGAATTAAATGAATTAAATTAATCAAATGAATCAAATGAATCAAATGAATCAAATGAAACAAATGAATCAAAGGAATCAAATGAATCAAATGAATCAAATGAATCAAATGAATCAAATGAATCAAAGGAATCAAAGGAATCAAAGGAATCAAAGGAATCAAATGAATCAAATGAATCAAATGAATCTAATGAATCATATGAATCAAATGAATCACACGAATCAAATGAATCAAATGAATCAAATGAATGAAATGAATCAAATGAATCAAATGAATCAAATGAATCAAATGAATCAAATGAATCAAACGAATCAAATGAATCAAATGAATTAAATGAATCATATGAATCAAATGAATCAAATGAATCAAATGAATCAAATGAATCAAATGAATCAAATGAATCAAATGAATCAAATGAATCAAATGAATCAAATGAATCAAATGAATCAAATGAATCAAATGAATCAAATGAATCAAATGAATCAAATGAATCAAATGAATCAAATGAATCAAATGAATCAAATGAATCAAATGAATCAAATGAATCAAATGAATCAAATAAATCAAATGAATCAAATGAATCGAATGAATCAAATGAATCAAATGAATCAAATGAATCAAATGAATCAAATGAATCAAATGAATCAAATGAATCAAATGAATCAAATGAATCAAATGAATCAAATGAATCAAATGAATCAAATGAATCAAATGAATCACATGAATAACAAGAATCAAATTGATTTAATTCATCCAGTGAATATAATGAATCAAATTAATGAAATGGATCAAATGAATAAAAAGAATGGATGAACAAAATGAATAAAGTAAAAAATAAATGAAATGCATAAATAAAACAAACGAACCAAATAAACAAAATGAGCTGAAGTGTTAAAATGAATAAAAAGAAGAAAATTAGTAGAATTAAATGCATTGATTAAAATGAAAATTTGAAGAATGGTAAAAGGTTATAAATTAATATAAAGAAATAAATCGAATCAAATAAATTATTTGGAAGAAAAGATTGAAACTGAAAATGTAGTCAGATTATTAAAATGAAGAAACTGAACAAAATGATTAAACTGGAAAAAATGAATAAAATGCATACAATGAAAACAATGAATAAAATAAGTTAAATGAGTTATGAGTAAAATGCACAAAAAGAATAAACTGATTAAAATGAATCCAAAGAATGAAACGAATAAAATAAGTAAAATGAACGCAGATGAACAAAACGAATAAAAAGATGCGGAATGAAATAATTAATTAAAATGAAATGGTCATATATTTGAAGCTAAAAATATTTTTGAATTAAGAAAATGAATAAACCGGATTGTACGAATTTGAGAACCATTGCATCAAAAAGTTTTGAAATGTTTTTGAATATCCCATCTTCTGAGAAAAGGCTAATAAATATGCAATGGACTTTCTAGGGCTTCTAGGGCTTTTTTTGGTTTTATGCTTCTTTACTTGACGGCGTCGTTTTAAGATTATCTGGTGTTTCTACCTTATTGTTGGACCATATTTATTTATCAGGAACCTGGAATGCTCAATTTGCTTTGGAATTCGAAGTTTACTTTTTGTTCACATATTCCCGAAAAAAAGATTTATGTACAGAATAGAATTTACTGGTCCAGTATTTTAACGCGCAATTGAATAGTAAAGTGAGACAAGGTCACATGTGCTTTCAAGCCCCCTGAACAAAGAACGACAGGGAGAATGCAATTCGTGAATGAGACAGGTAGATATTTCAAAATTTTTATTTGCATTGAAGTAAATGGTGTGTCTAGGCTATGTCGATAGCATAAAAGCCGTGCATTCAGTTGGTTGCAATGCAGTCTCTTTCAATTCATCCTTATAGCTTTCATATTGTTTCGTTCCGAATTATCGTGCAGGAAATATGGATAAATAAGTCCTATACAGACCAATACTGTGAAAAAGAAATGGTTCAAACTACTCAGTATATCCAGATATGGACGACGATAAGTTAGAAGACACATTGTAGTTGCATCCCCCATCGAGAGTGGGTACTTTGGGATACTTCTTTTCCTGGATCTGGTTTGTGGATATTTTTGGTCTTTGATCCGTTATTTTTCATGAAAGTTCGTACCAATACAACGAATGTGCAGCTGATACAACTCATGGTTCATTCGGCTGCGCAACGTTCCGTCTTCCATCTGCAACACCTTTCGTTCGAAAACTCCAAGGGTGCGTTAGTCCTCCACGAGCATAGTCCAGGTCTCGTGGCCGTAGAGGACCACCGATCTAATCAGCATCTTGTAGATAATCAACTTCGTGCGGCGGCGAATTTTGTTCGACCGCAGCGTTCTCCGGAGTCCAAGTAGGCACGATTTCCCGCCAAGATCCCTCTCTGAATTTCTCTGCTATTATCATTGTCGTCGGTTACCAGTGAGCCCGAATACATGAATTCGTCGACCATCTCGATTTCGTCACCGTCAATCCGAACTCGGGTGGGAGGTTTACATTGTCGTCTCTAGAACCTCTTCCTCTCATGTATTTTGTCTTCGAAACGTTGATGGCAAGACCAATCCTGCTGGCTTCAGCTTTCAATCTTTGAGCATATATTTCATTCAAAATTCGATAGAGATACGAATAGTTTAAATATCGCACGTGGAATGTATCTTTTAAAAATTTTCATCGTCAAACTTTCATATTACCCAGTTAAGCCAAATATTTTTCTGATATAGCCATGGTTTTCCTTAATTATAGTGTAGATACAGGCTGTGAATACAATTGAATTAAAATTGAGTTGATGTAGCAGCAGACAAAAATAGTTTTGTTTTCTCAAACCTTCGCAATTACAATTAATAAATATTTCAGATTGGCAGATTATCACACAACTTAGAAATGGATACAGAAATAGCTAGATAGATGCGATAGAAGAGAGACAGAGAGAGATGGGGGGGGGGGGGCGTGTGAGGAATGGCAAATTATGGTTAATGCAGTGACATTATTTTTATAGGTATATTATTATGATATATTGATTCCTTTCATTCTTGTCATAATTAATGTGAGTAGTGATTTTTGCGCCATAACCAGTATAACCTAAATCTTGGAAAAGAGCTAAATTTTCGGTAGATTTTTGGGCTTCAAACATACAATTGCTTTCGGTGACGCCACGAGTATAATTATATGAGAAATCTTTTATCTCACTACTAGGTGAATTACTTGTTGATCTGTGTATTGATATAACATCCAATATTTACCTCATGATAGAACGCAATGCCTAATCCAAGGGATAAATACTAGAACTCACTGTTTCTTTATCAACACATTATTTTGTGTTTGAAGTTTATTATAAAGGTAATTCACAAAATGTTCTCAACATCGAATTGCTTGAATCACGTAGATGTGTTTTCATACATATTCATTCATATTTTCAAAATCGGTTTAGTTTTGCCCCTAAAACACCAGTAAAGCAATACTCTGTATGAAACAATCTCATTTTTAGCTAGTGGAAATTGGTAAGCGAGGACTAAAAATACAAAATGTTTAATATCTCCGCCGCTCGTGCACGGATTTAGACATTCTATAGCTTGCTAGAAAGGTATTTTAACAAACTTTATTTTTATGTGCAGTTTGTTGGACAATATTGTAATGTTTAAAAGTTATTCGCCAAAAACCTGCCGTGCTTTGACAAAATCGCCCATATCTCAGAGAGTAAACAACATATCGAAAATCAAAAATAATAGTGTCAAATGGCAACGTTAGGCCTTTCATTTGAAACTAATTTCATAAAGATCGGTTCAGTCATTGCTGAGATAATTACATGACATTTTGTACATACATACATACACACATACACACACACACATACAGACATTGTCTCAATTTGTCGAGCTGAATCGATTGGTATATGAGACTCGGCCCTCCGGGCCTCGGAAAAAGTTTTCAAAGTTTGAGCGAATCCTATACATTTCTTTTGTAAGAAATGTAAAACAATTACTATTGAATTCCTTGTTTTAAAATTTTTCATCAAAAAAATCTTATTTCAAGTCTTAAGATAGCTGTAAAATTTTTCTCTTTAAAAAAAAACCTCCTTGTTTTAAAATATTCAAAATGTAAAAACAAAAGGATTTGGCACCGCCAAGCTAACGCATTTGTACCTATCAAATTAACGAAATGAAGAACTGCTTCGATTTGTAGTACTAGGTCACTAACAGCCATTCAAAGTCTCTTTGGTCACATTGGCCACCATCATCGGTTCCGGAAGCCCCGGGCGGAAGTATCCAAATTCAGAATAACAGTCACATCGGTTTCTCGGAGATGGCTAGATCGAATCAACCAACTTAGTCTCAAATGAAAGATGTTACGTCCCCGTAAATGTGCGATCACATAGTCAAATTGTGATTCAAACCGATACTCCGATGAAAGCAAAAAAGGTAAAAATTTCGCTAAAATGTCTCTCAAACAACTTAAATTTGCAGTTCTAGATCACCGACGGCCAAACAAACTTTCGTTGACTACATTGACCACCATAGACGGTTCCGGAAGTGCCCGGGAAAAGCGGCCATCTTTCTAAACTAGCAAACTCATATCAGTTTCTCGGAAATGGTTGGGCCGATTTTCACAAACTTAGTTCCAAATGATAGCTATATTATCCTAATAGATGTCTGTAAAATTTCGCACGGATCGCTTATACGGTTCCGGAAATATAGACTGAACCGTCCGGTCAGATATGAAATTCCCATATAAGCCGGAACTCAAAATTTGTTCATAGGGGGGACCCCATGAAATTTCAGAAATCGAATTCGTATTTTTGATGCCAAACATCTTTAAAATGCATGAAACGTCGAGATTTTATGTTATGAATTTTTTTACATTTCTTATAAAAGAAATGTATAGAATTCGCTCAAACTTTCAACATTTTTTCCGAGGCTCGGAGGGCCGAGTCTTATATACCAATCGACTCAGCTCGACGATTTGGGACAATGTCTGTGTGTGTCTGTGTGTGTATGTAACGGACAAATTCTCATTCGTGTTTCTCAGCAATGGCTGAACCGATCTTATCCAAACCAATTTTAAATGAAAGAACTAAAAAACAGTAAGAACGCTATTAATTTGTTTTTGATTCTGATGTTTAGTTTCCAAGATATGAATGTTTTAATGCGTAAAAATGGCGCTTTTTGCAGTTTTTTGAATTATCTGCCGAAATTGACAATATAGATTAACAATTTATATGTTTTTAGATAGCTTTAACGAATACCTTTCGAACAAGCTATAGATTGTTGAAATCGGAAATGAAATATTATCAAAAGAGATATTTAACATTAAATGCGGACGAAAGATTTTTATCATTTCCCTTTGCCATAAATATGACCAAAAACATGTAATCTATTATTAACGCCAAAACGGCTTCTTTTAGGTCAATAGTATCTTCGGAGAATATAATAGAGGCAATACGCCCTTTCTTTTAGTATTGTGCTTTTGCTGATTAATGACCCTATGAGTGAGATATTTTCATAAATTTTCTTGGAAGTGATTATATCGAAATGATGCCTTCAGCAAAGTTGTAGCTCTTACTTTTGCGAATAACTTTACTGAAGACTTTAAATATCTATTTTGAACACTTTAAAAGTTATGGCTTGTTGTTTGTGGATTACTTTTTGTCGCCTATTTATTGTTCAATATAGTAATAATCCATTGAAATAAGCCAAACACTATTTCGATAAAACGAATTTTGTATTTCATTTTTCTATCTACAACCGCTAGAAATAATCACCGAACACTTCCAAGTTGTCTGGAAGCAACTTGATAACTTATCAGTGCAAAAATGTTCATTTGTACGAACCTTCTGACTGCAACTTTTCTAACTTATAACCATCGGATCGATCTGAAACATATCGGAAAATGAAAAGCGAAGTAAATAACTCCAAGCAACGGCGTAGCCAAGAGAAGGTTTTGGAGTTTAACACCATACAACTCCCCCCCCCCCCCCCCCCCCCAAACAAAAAAGAATTGGATTGAAGTTGAAAATTTATTGATGCTGACTGATTTAATTCAATATTACAATAACAATTATCTGATCCGTACATTGATAACCTGTTGTTGTAAACATCATGAGGACTTTTGATAAATTGTTGGAATGGGGTCCTGATATGTAACTGATCTATTGGTCTTGATTTCACAGTTGTCTAATAGCATGAATATCAAATTCCTACCTGAAAACATTCCAATAGAAAATTCCAGAATTCAATCATTATCATCAGACTTATTTTCAAATTGAGCTCGCTTTTGTAGAGATGTACTGTAATAAGGGTCTTTATTTAACAGGAAGCGAAGTTAAAATTGATTTAATGTCTATGAAATATAGAACTGCTCACCAAAATATGCATAACTTTCAACATTTGCTAAAAATGTTTTTGCCTTTCTCATTTACTCTAAAATTCGTCAATCTAATCCCGACCGGGAGGGCCGAGTGTCAAATGCCAATCGACTGAGTTCGTCGAGATCGGAAAATGTCTATGTGTGTATGTGTGTATGTGGAAGAAATGTGACCTCTGTTTCTCAGAGATGGCTGGACCGATTTGCACAAAGTTAGTCTCAAATGAAAGGTACAACCTTCCCATCGGCTGCTATTGCATTTTTTATTGATTGGACTTCCGGCTCCGGAGTTCCGAGTTGAAGAGTGCAATCACACAGCAAATTCCCATATAAACTGAAATGAAAAATTTTCAAAATCAAATTTGTATTTTTGATGCCAAACGATTTTAAAATGCATGAAACATTGAGATGTTTGACAAAAAATGACTTTTTTGGACTTGGTACATTTTTGCCTTTCTCATGTAGAAAGGTTATGCAATCACTCTAAAAATCGTCAATCATACCGGCCCGGAGGGAGTATGCAGTGAGGGGTTGCTACTTTAAAATTAAAACTAGTTTAAAATTTCTTAACAAGTTGAAAATGTTCGGCAGGACGCGGACCTCCCGGATCTTTCTCCATGATCCGCCGCTGGTTTCAAGCGATGTTTCAGTATCACATAATATCTCAAGATCGTGGCTGTCGATCCATTATATGTATGAGTAAAGCGTACTGAACATGTAATATTCATTTCCACCATTGTATTGAACATAACCAGCCATGGAATCGTAATCTGGACAAATGAGAAAAGCACAATTGCACCACTAGGTGGATTAAATCAGGTTTTTATTTTGGGAATGCGTCGAGTTGAGACGAAAACGTAATATAATTAATAACGAGGATAATACTTTCCGAATGTAGAGAGAAATTTATGAAAAATGATGATTTCCATTAGACTCTAGCACTGCCGTTCTCAGCATAATTGTCCCATGTATATAGGGAATCCCATAGAACATGGGACAAGTATGCTTATAACGGCAGAGCAGGTCCTGATCGATTTTGATGAGCATTTGATTTTTGTTGTATGATCAACTATATGTATAGGTCAAATGTTCAAAAATAGTAATTTAAGGTTAAGATAGCATCATTTTAAAACCGCCAATTTGGGAGGTTTAGTATCTTCGATGAGTTTTACAAACGTTAAACAGCGCATCATTTGATAAAATAATTTTGACGGTATATCGTCGAAGAAGTATTTATGGTGAATTTTCTCAGGTTAATATTCATGACTACCATAAAGTCTCAAAAAATTCGCTAAAGACACGAACTCTGTTACTATTTTCTGAAAAATTAATTCTGCCTAATTTTAAAACTTCAAAAATTACGGTTTCGGAATTATGCCGTTTGGACAGTAGGATCGATTTCCACCAAACCGAATTTCTGGCTACGCCGCTGACTTCAAGTAAGTAGAAACAAAGTCGTTCTACACTCGTTCACAAGAAACTTCTTCGAATGCTGAATATCTATTATAATACATTGAAACCCCGATTTTATCAGCCAAATATGAACATATGTTTGATGGGCTCTAGCAGACGAACAAGACTGAATTCGAGTAAATCCTTTCTTGAACATGTTTTCCTTATCATGAAGATGGAAATATGCAAAAATAAAAAGTTCATCAGAAATAGTTATCAGACTACATCAAGGGACGGGAAGAATATTTTAACAGCTTCAGTTCATTATAAAGAAAAAAATTGCCCGATTTAGTCAATGTCCCCATTTTGTCAGCCTAAAATACACCATGAGACTGATAAAAATGGGTCTTTGTTGTACGTATTCACTGTGTTTCACATTAATAGGTACATTTCATTTTTGGGGATTTTTTTATTGCATCGAACTACAATTTTGTGTAGTGTTGTAGATAGAGAAAATATTGAAATTTTCAGCTTATTTCCTACACAATTTTACGAAAGCTTATTAAACAATATTTCCTAATAAGTTTGTGAAAATTATAAACTATTTGAAATTTTTTAATAGTTTTATTTTTTATTTAACCGTGATTTTTTAATAAATAGTGACCATCACTTCACAACGTAGTCTATTTTTCATGGCTTGCGGTGAGCACGATCTCTCGAATTGCTAAACTGAAAATTATCGAATAGAAATTAATTTTCAGTATTCTATACAGATTTAACTCGCCTCGCAGATATCTCTGAATTAGACCCGCTGAAGCCCTAAGACGATTTCGCTAGATTTTCAGAGCACTGTGCACCCAGTGCATTTACGCAAGTGACGGAAGGTTATCGAAAAGTTTCGTGAAAATGAAAATTCCAGTAATGATGATGATTTTCCCAAACGGTTCGTTTTCGAGAGGTTTTTATTTGTTCTTTGGCATTAGGATTAGCAATAATAATTCAAATCAAGGATACTACTGGGAAGTCACCTTTAGAAAAAGTCGATGTCGAAGTAAAATTTCGAACTATGCACACATGCACTTCAGAGATAGCGTGATATCAGGAGCTGCGATTCCATTTCAACACTTTTTTGTGAAAAGGGCGATACTTACAAATGTAAACGTAAGGCTTTTTTCATACATGCGAATGAGGGCTTTGAAACGCAACAAATTTACCTAAAAATTTGAATTCTACGATATTGCTTTCTTAAACTACAGCAAAAAATACAACGGGCGAAAGTGTATTTTTGTTTGTTTATTTAAAGTTTCGCCCTCCACGCTCCATGCGAACAAACAGAGCGATACTTTTTTTTGCTAGCAGTTTAGAGGCGAAACTGTTTTTTCGTATTTTTTAGGATTATCAGCTGTAAATAGTAACAATGATCGCTATTGAATAAATCCCGGACGAAAACGGTGGTGTAAAATGGTAGTTATTGTAAAAAAACTTCAATGCTGATAGGTGGGTCCGAAAAATAAACAATCGCCAAAGGGGCGATACAATCATTTTGTCAATTTCAATAGCAAAAACAAATTGTAATTTAATAATTTCAAATACTTTATGAAGTTTTAGGTTTCGATTACTGAATCATGCAATCTAGGATGTAAAAAACACAATAGTTCTTAAATAGGAAATAAAACTAAGTCTAGAAATATTCACTGATGATTTTCTTTGAATTGTGTCAATGCTAGTATCGCTTTTCTCAAGAAAAAGTGTTGATTTCTTAGTTCTCAGTCGCGTTGAAAATTTGAGTAAAGTATAAACTTCAAATCGATCAAAAAAAATTTTTTTGGCTCAGTACAATATATAACCCCTTTAGGAAAATTCAGTTTTCCCACCACAATGCATTGATTGAGGAATTTAAATATTTTATTAACAGAGCATTAGCAATAATTCGTTTGTATGTCTATTTTATGGGCCATTTTTTCGCTTTCCCATTGATTTGGTTTGAGATTTCTAGCACTGATGTTGTCCTATGCTGATTTGAGCGATTCTCTGAGTCCTGCCACTATCCCATGTAGTATGTGTTAACAAAAACATTGCGAAGCATCAAGTTCCAAATGTTCTCAAACGATATAATATCCGAAGAGAGTGATAAGAGTTATAAGAAATGTCTCATCACACTGTTAGGTGCATTAAAAGCGTTTTCGTATTTTTTAGGATTATCAAGCTGATACCAGCTGTAAATAGTAACAATGATCGCTATTGAAAAAACCCGGACGAAGTCGGTGGTGTAAAACGGTAGTTATTGTAAAAAGACGTAAGTGCGATACTTCAATGCTGATAGGTGGGACCGAAAAAGTAAACAATCGCCTAAGAGGCGATACTATCATTTTGTCAATTTCAATAGCAAAAACAAATTTTAATTTAATAATTTCAAATACTTTATGGAGTTTTGGGTTTCGATCACTGAATCATGCAATCTAGGATGTAAAAGACACAATAGTTCTTAAATAGGAAATAAAACCAAGTCTGGAAATATTCACTGTTGATTTTCTTTGAATGGTGTCACTGCTAGTATCGCCCTTTTCAAGAAAAAGTGTTGATTTCTTAGTTTTCAGTCGCGTTGGAAATTTGAGTAAAGTATAAATTCAAGTACAATATATAACCCATTTAGGAAAATTCAGTTTTCCCACCACAATGCATTGATGTAGGAATTTAGATATTTTGTTAACAGAGCATTAACAATAATTCGTTGGAATGTCTATTTTATGGGCCATTTTTTCGCTTTCCCATTGATTTGGTTTGAGTTTTCTAGCACTGTCCTATGCTGATTTGAGCGATTCTCTGAGTCCTGCCACTATCCCATGTAGTATGTGTTATCAAAAACATCGCGAAACATCAAGTTCTAAATGTTCTCAAACGATATAATATCCGAAGAGAGTGATAAGAGTTATAAGAAATGTCACACTGTTAGGTGGATTAAAAGCGTTTTTGTTAAATGCTCAATTAATAGTATTGAAATACTCAAACTTATCTTCAATGCACACAAACAACGATATGGAGAGTAGAATAGAATGTGTGACAAAAATCTAGTCATTTTCAAAGCCTTTGTGTTATTAAAACCTTAAAACGTATCAACTAAAAATAACATCCAAAAGCACATCAACTTTGCTTTCGCTTGTTTTGTTTATTTTGTTGACGTTTAATGAACCCATATGGCATCGATGTGTAGCTAAATGCCTAAAATAATCGTACTTATATTATTCTGTCATTATTGTATGATTTAAAATGTGATATCTGGGAAAAGTCGGGCTTACTCAGGGTGTCGGGCTTACCCCCAGTTCCCCTATCATCGACTAAACTACCCATGATCGCATATTTGTCCCGTTTTCTATGGAATTTCCTACATTTATGGGACTGATTTGCGATCATAGGCAGTACACCAGTGTAGTGCACTGTCAAAAACGAAAATGCCATGAAACGTCTCATGTTGCTTTCACTGAAACACGGTGTTACACCACGCACTGCCTGCTAGGTCTAGGTCCCACTTCATAATGTTGAGGGAGTTTAAGGCGCGTCTTGTATTATTTTATAATAAATCACAAGGACAAATTTAATTACCAAAACGTCGTGAACGCGATAAGGGAGCCTGAATGAACAATATGATAATCGATTGCACAGGAAAACCCATATCAACGCTGAATGAAACTGGTGTTACATTGGGTAGCAGACGAAGCAGGAAAACCAGGACTGGGTGAAATAATTTTCTCGTTTAAATTTTCAGCATGCTTATCCTTAGCTATTTTCATTTTCGTTTTCCATGGGGAAATATGGTAGCGAATATGTATGCGTTACATAGATTGAAAAAGAAGATTTAGATATTTTGGAAGATAAGCTAAAATGGGATTTTTTGCATCTAGGCTGGTTGGTACTTCGTATGCTGAGAAGAATTTTATTTGCCAAGTAACACAGGGAGCACTAGGAGCGTCTAGACATTCTTAAACGAACGCCGGAGGTGAGCTATATGTTTTTTGCTTCTTTCCGGTGCTTCCGCCATTTATCCTCTCGTGTCGAATTTCTCATAAAACGATTGTAGATGGTTTTTTTTGGAAGGCTTCACAGAAGAACTTCACAAGTTCCCAAGAGTGGTAAAGAAATGGCGGAATTCCGTTATGAATACTTATAATAATAGGGGAATTCCGATATCAATTTATGCACTGCGTTTTTATCTGACCACGAAATTGTCAGCTTTTGGGCAATTGTTGCTTGTTTGGATTCAACTATTTTAACGGTTATTGAAGGGGTTAAACCACCGTAAAATTGCATGAAAATCCAAATTTTTTATTGGCCTAATGGGTTTTAAAGTTTCAAAAACGGTCACAAGAATATCTAAATGTTCTTATTTTCCATTGGTCCGAGATTCCTTTTAGGTGATCAAAAGGTGAAAATTTGTAATCAACCTTCATAGATTTGAACCAAATTTGAAGAATTGTTCATCTACGCCTAATAAATAAAAATTCAAATTTTTGTGCTAATTGAACCACCCCTCGGTCCACTGGAGCAATATCTGTTTTAATAACCTTGATACTCTATTGATTATTAATTCAGTACTATTTACTCTACAATCACTACAAGATAATTTTGAAGCAAATTATTGAAGGGATTTAGACAAAAGATTAATTTAAAAAACACTACTCAGTAAAATTCGAACCTATCCTTGGCAATATAATTTGAGTCTATCTCTGGCCTATCCTGTTTCGAATAATAAAACTTCCACTTTCTCACATAACATATCCCAACGACAAAAACCAACTTGATTGTACACAAATCAACGCTTTTTTGTGAAAAGGGCGATACTTACAAATGTAAACAAAAGGCTTTGAAACGCAACAAATTAACCTAAAAATTTTGATTCTACGATATTGCTTTCTTAAACTACAGCAAAAAATACAACGGGCGAAACTGTATTTTTGTTTGTTTATTTAAAGTTTCGCCCTCCACGCTCCATGCAAACAAACAGGGAGATACTATTTTTGCTAGCAGTTTAGAGGCGAAACTGTTATTTTCGTATTTTTTTAGGATTATCAAGCTGCCAACAGCTGTAAATAGTAACAATGATAACTATTGAAAAAACACGGACGAAATCGGTGGTGTAGAACGGTAGTTATTGTCAAAAAGCGTAAGGGCGATACTTCAATGCTGATAGGTGGGACCGAAAAAGTAAACGATCGCCAAAGGGGCGATACTATCATTTTGTCAATTTCAATAGCGAAATCAAATTTTAGTTTAATAATTTCAAATACTTTATGGAGTTTTGGGTTTCGATCACTGAATCATGCAATCTAGGATGTAAAAAACACAATAGTTCTTAAATAGGAAATAAAACCAAGTCTGGAAATATTCACTGTTGATTTTCTTTGAATGGTATCACTGCTAGTATCGCCCTTTTCAAGAAAAAGCGTTGAAATAGTTTATCGTGGAGCAATGATGAAAATTTACGTTTTGCCTGTCTCATATAGAAGGAGTGCCTCTTCCAATATTAAGGATTCTTTGCCAATATTTTTCCGCGGTCGTATTTGTCTATTTACATTTACATTTTAACATTTCTTACAAAAGAAATGTATAGGATTCGCACAAACTTTCAAAACTTTTTCCGAGGCCCGGAGGGCCGAGTCTCATATACCAATCGACTCAGCTCGACAAATTGAGACAATGTCTCTCTATGTGCGTGTTTTTTTAAAAAGCAGTAAAAAATATTCAAGGAAACCCTCAGAAAATGTACAAAAACCCCAATGTCCCATGGAACGGGTTTGGGCTGCCATCACCCGACCCGCTAAAAAACCACTGCTCTTGCCCAGAACCTGATTCCTCCCCGGCACTACCTTATGGCATTACTTCGGGGAGGGGTTTTTATGTGCATAGCACACACTCTAATTCAACTACATAATAGTTCGTTTCTTCCGCAGGGTTACAGCGCCACTCCTCGACTCACCACCAATTCTACACCATCCACGCAGACTGGCAATTTCTGCATGGCAGTCGGAAAGCTGGCTGTGTTGAGACTTAGTGCTCCTCCCCTACGAAGACAATCTGGGCGACAAACTTCAGATTGTCTAGTTCACCGAGCCCTTGGATATGGGTCATTCCACGCGAAGTGATAAAAAAAACGCCTTTAATCCACCTAACAGTGTGATGAGACATTTCTTATGACTCTTATCACTCTCTTCGGATATTATATCGTTTGAGAACATTTAGAACTTGATGCTTCGCGATGTTTGTGATAACGCATGCTACATAGGATTGTGGCAGGACTCAGAGAATCGCTCAAGTCAGCATAGGACAACATCAGTGCTAGAAATCTCAAACCAAATCAATGGGAAAGCGAAAAAATGGCCCATAAAATAGACATACAAACGAATTATTGCTAATGCTCTGTTAATAAAATATCTAAATTGCTCAATCAATGCATTGTGGTGGGAAAACTGAATTTTCCTAAAGGGGTCATATATAGTATATTGTACTGAGCCAAAAAATCGATTTTTTTGAATCGAAATGAAGTTTATACTTTACTCAAATTTCCAACGCGACTGAGACCTAAAAATCAACGCTTTTTCTGGAAAAAAAACGATACTAGCAGTGACACCATTCAAAGAAAATCAACAGTGAATATTTCCAGACTTGGTTTTATTTCCTATTTAAGAACTATTGTGTTTTTTACATCCTAGATCGCATGATTCAGTGATCGAAACCCAAAACTTCATGAAGTATTTGAAATTATTAAATTAAAATTTGTGTTTGCTATTGAAATTGAAATAATGATAGTATCGCCCCTTTGACGATTGTTTACTTTTTCGGTCCCACCTATCAGCATTGAAGTATCGCCCATACGTTTTTTTACAATACCAATTTTACGGCATAATTCCGAAACCGTAATTTTTGAAGTTTTAAAATTATGCAGAATTAATTTTTCAGAAAATAGTAACAGAGTTCGTGTTTTTAGCGAATTTGTTGAGACTTTATTGTAGTCATGAATATTAACCTGAGAAAATTCACCATAAATACTTCTTGGACGATATACCGGCAAAATTATTATATCAAATGATGCGCTGTTTAACGTTTGTATCGAAGATACTAAACCTCCGAAATTGGCGGTTTCAAAATGATGTTATCTTGACCTTAAATTACTGTTTTTGAACATTTGACCTATACATATAATTGGTCATACAACAAAAATCAAATTCTCATCAAAATCGATCAGGACCTGCTAGAGTCGAATGGAAATCGTCATTTTTCATAAATTTCTCTCTACATTCGGAAAGTGTTATCCTCGATATTAATCATATTACGTTTTCGTCTCAACTCGACACATTCCCAAAATAAAAACCTGTTTAATTCACCTAGTGGTGCAATTGTGCTTTTCTCATTTGTCCAGACTACGATTCCATGGCTGGGTGGGTAATCCCTGTCAGGTACGCGGGTGGAAGGCCAATCACTTCGACAGCGAAGTTTTCACCGCGGTCCTGGGACTGGAGGCCAATACCGACAGTCTAAGCGGAGATGCGCTGGTAGCTGTTCTATCACGCGCGTGCGACGCCACTATGCCGAGGAAGACCCTGCCAAGAAATGGCAGACGCTCGGTATATTGGTGGAGTGCAGAGATCGCAGCCCTACGGTCAGCTTGCCTACAAGCTAGACGTAGGATGCAGCGAGCCTGCACTGAGGAGGTTAGAGTGGAACGACGTGAAGTGTTTCGTGCTGCGAAATCGGCCCTTAACAATGCCATCAAGCGCAGCAAGAGAGCGTGTTTTGACAAATTGTGCGAGGAGGCCAACGTGAATCCGTGGGGCGATGCCTACAGGATCGTGATGGCAAAGACCAAAGGGGGCTCCTCACCTCCTGAACGGTCGCCAGAACGGTTGGCGAGAATTATCGAAGTACTCTTCCCGTCCCGAACCATAAGTCCCTGGCCCCCAGCGCCGCAAGGCACGGTGGGTACGGACGACATGGTGGCCCCGGTGACGAACGAAGAGCTACTTGCAGTTGCTAATTCTTTAGCGGTGAATAAAGCTCTTGGGCCTGATGGAGTTCCAAACAGCGCTCTCAAGACAGCAATCATGTCGAATCCGAACATGTTCAGGTTGGCTATGCAGAGATGCCTTGACGAGTGCCGTTTTCCGGATAGATGGAAAAGGCAGAAGCTGGTACTGTTGCCGAAGGCCGGGAAGCCGCCTGGTGACCCATCGGCGTACAGACCAATCTGTCTGATTGACACGACGGGCAAATTGCTTGAGCGGATTATCCTGAACAGGCTAACTCCATACGCAGAAGGTACGGAGGGCCTGTCAAGTAATCAGTTCGGCTTTCGAAAGGGGAAGTCCACGGTGGACGCTATCAACTCAGTGGTAAGGACTGCCGAGATAGCGATCCAACGGAAGAGGCGGGGCATTCGATATTGCGCGTTAGTGACACTTGACGTGAAGAACGCATTCAACAGCGCAAGCTGGGATGCCATCGCGCTCTCGTTACACCTGTGGGCCTGTACCGGATCTTGGAAAGCTACTTCCAGAACCGTGTACTATTATACGAGACCGATGCCGGTCAGCAAAGTGTTCTTATTACTGCAGGAGTTCCGCAAGGTTCAATCCTGGGCCCGGTACTATGGAACCTTATGTATGACGGGGTTCTGAGACTAAAGTTCCCTCCGGGTGTGAAAATCGTCGGTTTTGCCGATGATGTCACCCTGGCGGTCTACGGGGAGTCAATCTCCGAGGTAGAACTAACGGCGGCACAGGCGATAAGCATAGTGGCGGAATGGATGAGCGCGAGAGGCCTAGAGCTCGCCCATCACAAGACGGAGGTGGTTGTTGTCAATAACCGCAAGTCGGTACAACAAGCAGTTATTCAAGCAGGAGAAGTCGAGATAACTTCTAAGCGGAGTCTGAAGATTCTTGGGGCCATCATAGACGACAAGCTGACCTTCGGCAGCCATGTCGACTATGCGTGCAAGAAGGCTTCGGTGGCTGTCGCGGCATTATCGTGGATGATGTCCAACAGCTCCAAGGTGTGCGCCAGTAGACGCAGGCTACTGGCCGGTGTCGCCGTATCTATCCTTAGGTACGGTGGACCGTCCTGGGCGAGGGCACTGGGAGTAACCGGTTACCGTCGCAAATTGGAGAGCACCTATCGCTTGATGTGTCTCAGAGTGATATCTGCCTACCGCACGGTATCACATGATGCATCCTGCGTGATAGCGGGTATGATGCCAGTCGGGCTGGTCATCCGGGAAGACGAAGATTGTTTCGAATTGCGTGGCAATAGGGGAGTCCGTGAGCGTGCCAGGGTGACCTCGGTCGCCAGATGGCAACGCGAATGGAACAACTCGTCGAGAGGTAGGTGGACCCACCGGCTGATACCTAACATATCTAGCTGGGTGGGAAGACCCCATGGGGAAGTTCACTTCCATCTGACACAATTCCTGTTAGGCCATGGCTGTTTCCGACAGTACCTCCACAGGTTTGGGCACGCTGAGGCCCCAGTCTGCCCAGACTGCCCAGGTGTCGACGAAACTGCGGAGCACGTACTATTCGTATGTCCCCGCTTCGACTGCTACCACTCAGATTGCCTGCCGGCTGCAGAGAGCATGGAGCGCCGAGCAGCAGGCGAGGAGTTAGAGTGAGTGAGTTGGCGGATGATAGACGGAGGTATGGTCTACCCATGCCGAGATGGGAGCGAGTGTGCGAGAATGTAAGGCACGAGTGAGAGCGTACGCTAAGTACAGCCATCCCCCAGAAGTAATGCCGAAAGGTAGTTCCTGGGGATAGATGGCGGAGCCCATTGGAGTTTAGTCGGTATTAATGGCTGGTCACCATTTGAGTCCGACACGCCCCCAGTGCACCCCGTGTAGTAGATTGGACCCTACCAATAGCACGTGTACTGGGCTAGGACATAAAGGTCTTCTCCATTGTCAAAAGTTATACATTTTTTTGGTGCGCAGTTCTATGTTTCATAGACATTAAATCAATTTTAACTTCGCTTCCTATTAAATAAAGACCCTTATTACAGTACATCTCTACAAAAACGAGCTCAATTTGAAAAGAAATCTGAGGATTATGATTGATTACAGAACTCTGGAATTTTCTATTGGAATGTTTTCAGGCAGGATTTTAATATTGATGCAATTTGACAACTGTGAAATCAAGACCAATAGATCAGTTACATATCAGGACCCCATCCCGACAATTTATCAAAAGTCCTCATGATGTTTACAACAACAGGATATCAATGTACGGATCAGATAATTGTTATTGTAATATTGAATTAAATCAGTGTGCATCAATAAATTTTCAACTTCAATCCATTTTTTTTGTGGGTGTGGTGGGGGGGGGAGGGTTTGTATGGTGTTAAACCCCAAAAGCTTCTCTTGGCAACGCCGTTGGTTGGAGTTATTTATTTCGCTTTTCATTTTCCGATATGTTTCAGATCGATCCGATGGTCATGAGTTAGAAAAATTGCAGTCAGAAGGTTCGCACAAATGAACATTTTTGCGCTGATAAGTTATCAAGTTCCTTCCAGACAACTTGGAAGTGTTCGGTGATTATTTCTAGCGATTGTAGATAGAAAAATGAAATAAAAATACAAAATTCGTTTTATCGAAATAATGTTTGGCTTATTTCAATGGATTATTACTATATTGAACAATAAATAGGCGACAAAGAGTAATCCACAAACAACAAGCCATAACTTTTAAAGTATTGAAAATAGATATGTGAAGTCTTCAGTAAAGTTATTCGCAAAAGTAAGAGCTACAAATTTGCTGAAGGCATCATTTCGATATAATCACTTCCAAGAAAATTTGTGAAAATATCTCACTCATAGGGGGATTAATCAGCAAAAGCACAATACCAAAAGAAAGGGCATATTGCCTCTATTAAATTCACCGAAGATACTATTGAACTAGAATAAGCCGTTTTAACGTTAAAAATAGATTACATGGTTTTGGTCATATGTCTGGCAATGGGAAATGATAAAAATCTTTCGTCCGCATTTAATGTTAAATATCTCTTTTGATAATAGTCCGATTTCAACAATCTATAGCTTGTTCGAAAGGTATTCGTTGAAGCTGTCTAAAAACATATAAATTGTTAATCTATATTGTCAATTTCGGCAGATAATTCAAAAAAACTGCAAAAAACGCCATTTTTACGCATTCAAACATTCATATCTTGGAAACTAAACATCAGAATCAAAAACAAATTAATAGCGTTCATACTGTTTTTTAGTTCTTTCATTTAAAATTGGTTTGGATAAGATCGGTTCAGCCATTGCTGAGAAACACGAATGAGAATTTGTCCGTTACATACACACACACACACACAGACACACACACACACACACACACACACACACAGACATTGTCCCAAATCGTCGAGCTGAGTCGATTGGTATATAAGACTCGGCCCTCCGGGCCTCGGAAAAAATCTTGAAAGTTTGAGCGAATTCTATACATTTCTTTTATAAGAAATGTAAAAAGATGCAAACTTGAAATCGAACTTCACGGATTTGAACCAAACTTGGTGGAATTGTTCATCTAGGGCCAATATACAAAAAGCAAATTTTTGTGTTAATTGAACCACCCCTCGCGTCATGGGAGCACCCCCTCTTTTTGACAAATTGCCAAAACCCTTGATTTTCTTTTGATCATATCTCCGGTTCTATAGATTCTCGAATCAAACCGCTAGGTTGCTTTTGAAGAAAATTATTCAAGGAGTCTAGAAAAAATATTAATTTTTGGCGGCAGTGCTGCCAACTATGCGATTTTTTTAGTTAAATATTAAAAATAATTTTTTCTCTCAATACATATATTTTAATTTTGAAAATTCTGATACCATCGTATTCCTCAAACATTTTTACATAAGAAAGACTTATAATCTCAATATAATTTGAGCGCATCCTGAGATACACCGTTTTGAAGGGAAAAACTCGCATTTTCTCATATAAAATCGCAAGCGCACAACTCTAAAAAACCCACTTGAGTATTCTGAGTTTAAACATGATTTTCCGTGAAGTAGTGTTTTTGTATATGCGCACTAGAGGAACAATTCCTCCAAATTTGTATATATATATATATATATATATATATATATATATATATATATATATATATATATATATATATATATATATATATATATATATATATATATATATATATATATATATATATATATATATATATATATATATATATATATATATATATATATATATATATATATATATATATATATATATATATATATATATATATATATATATATATATATATATATACAGGGTGTTTAGTTCATGGTTAAAAATCTCTCGGGGGGTGATAGACTGCCATATTTGAAGAAAAAAATTGTTCTACACATACCATCAAATCTCAACCGTTACAGAGTTATTGAACTTTTTGTGTAAAACACTTATTTGTCTTAAAATGCCTCTAACTTTAAAAGTATACTTTGTATTTTAAATGTTTCAGTTCCATTCGAAAGGTGAGAAAATTTCCTATTGAATGGTGTTCTCATATCTTTTAAGTAATCAGTTTTAATTACCTTTTAGCTGTAAGGTAGTTAAAAGTTAGTGTTTTTGAGGAGGTTTTTGCTAATTTTCTCGAAATAATGAAGTATGATTATAGCAATATCCATTATCCTAAAGTTGGGTTTTAGGACGATTCATAATTTGTTCTTGGACGTCATATTTCTATCTCTTCTCATTTCTTTGTAATTTCATTGCTATACTTTTCCTGTAACCGACTTGCAAGTGCTTAAAAGACTCTAATCTAAAAAATATGCTTTATATCGTTATTTACAAGATTTCATTGGAAAGCTGAGAAAATTTCCTATCAGTGTATGTACAAATATCTTTTAGTTAAGTGTACTAAATGATTTTTTACTAACGAAATAACTCAAATTTTGTGTTTTTGGAGAGTTTTTTAATTATTCTAATTATTAATCAACAAAATTTATCGTTACTATTGTTCGTTTGATGCCCCTTAATGTTCTCTATAACTTTTTATTTGACACTTTGTCTATATCACTTTTCATTTTGCTGCTATTTAATAGTTAACACAGCATGAGCTCGCCACAAATGTAGTGGGTTCGAAATTGTTATTTTTGCATATGAAACGAAGTGATACAAACGATTTTGCGTCGAAACCAAAAGAGATAATTGAATGGAGTCAAAGAAAGAACTGTAGAACTTGCTGAGATACATTATTTCCATGATAATAATGCTAATGTTTATTATTTACTATTTTAAGAAAATTAACGAAAATGCTAATAATAGCACTAACTTTAAACTAATTTACTTTTAAAAGAATACTAAATTCACTTAACTGAGAGGTATTAATACTTTTTTCACTCGAAAATTTTTCCTTGCTTTCGAATAAAAAGAAAAAAAGTACAATAAGTGCCATAATTTTTCAATTAGAGCTGGTACTAGTGAAAATGAGATAAAAATATCCATGTTGAATAACCCAAAATCATGAAAATAAGAAAAGGTAAGTGTATCATGTCAAAGAACGAATTAAGCAGCTCACCAAGACTAACAATCTGAATTATTAAAAGGATAAGGTTAACTATTAGGATTTTCAAGAAATGAACGAAAAATCGTTTAAAATTGCTTAATTTTCAATAAATTACTTTGAAAAGGCTACTTAAACTCATTAGCTGAAACATGTGAGGGCATCACTCAATGCGAAATTTTTTCACCTTTCGAATGGAACTAAAACATTTAAAATACAAAGTATACTTTTAAAGTTAGAGGTATTTTAAGACAAATAAGTTTTTTACACAAAAGTTCAATAACTCTGTAAAGTTGAGATTTGATGGTATGTGTAGAACAATTTTTTTCTCCAAATATGGCAGTCTATCACCCCCCGAGAGATTCTTAACCATGAACCAAACACCCTGTATATATATATATATATATATATATATATATATATATATATATATATATATATATATATATATATATATATATATATATATATATATATATATATATATATATATATATATATATATATATATATATATATATATATATATATATATATATATATATATATATATATATATATATATATATATATATATATATATATATATATATATATATATATATATATATATATACCTCCCTCGGTGTTTGCGGTATACAATTGTTTGCATTCTAAGATCTTAATCTGTTCAAGAGAGGGGTCCTTAAAGCAGCCAACCCCGTGCTCCAACAGTTCTTCGCATTTCAGGCCCGGTTCGGACACTACTCCATCGATTTCACAGGCCACACAAGGCACGTACGCTTTAAATTCCCGCGTAAAGCGCTCACAGCAAGCAATCGCGTTTGCCTGGCCGAGATCATTCACTAGAACACGTATCTTGTTTGCCCGAACACGTGGTATCTAAGTTACGGCCGGGTAATTAGCAGTCAGATCTCGAGAAAGTTTTAATATATTAACCGGTTTCTCTCCGGTCCGAAAATATACCACCCATGGCCCAGAGGAACCTTCTGGGTACTGGTTTATACGGGGAGCAATGCGAGTATTAGGGGGATCAGGGACTTCCATGATTACATCAGATGGTATTTCGCCCTCGGCCATTTAAGCACGAGGGCAGAGCGTTATATAAACGGGAATGTATCTTATTATTTGATTACAAGGTAGAGTAAAAGTAGGGAAAAGGAAAGAAAGCAAACGAGGAAAAAAAATAAAGCAAAACTTATCTGCAAACAACGTCGATTGTTCCGCACCAGCGAAAACAATGTACTGGATTTACTGCCGGCACCAGCAGAATGGCAGCTAACGAACGAACAAAGGATGACCTTCACTCACTAAAATTTACACACCGAACACAACTGTGAAATATAACGATCCGTTCCGTTCAAAGGTTGGGAGACGTATGAGATTATAGTATTCTTCAAGCAATTGCAGCGATGCAAATGGAAATATCATTACGTGCTCGTGATTCCAAGATTCTTCATTCCAAACATTCCAACTACATATTCTTCATGTTACAATTCAATAACACAACATTCATTGATTTATAATTGAAAAACCATAAAATTTGGATAATATCTGCACTAAATCAACCAAAACCATAGGGGGTTTACCCCACCATTTTTGAAAACAGCAAAAATGAACATTTTCGTAAAACGCTTGTATCTCAAAATATTCACAAGATTCGAATAAAATTCTATATATAGAAAGTTGCCCAGGAGTCTAACCTTTAATTTGGTATATAAAATGAGCATTTTACAGCCAAAACCATTTACTAGGTCGGATTTACCCCACCTTACCCTATAGAATAAAATTTAAAAATGTTAGTTAAATGAAGTAAATGAATAAAACGAATTTCACGAATTCCAAAACCATTGTTTCAGAATATTCTGAAGTGTTTGTGAAAATCCCATTGCAAAGAGCACGTTTTCGTTCTTCTTTTCTTGAGGGCATTTTAAGATTATCTGGTGTTTCTACTATGTTAATGGGCCTTAACGGATACGCTTACCCAGACCCGATTGCTTCGACAACCAACATCGCCAGTCGTTTGCTATTGGACGGATTTGCTTTCAACGGGCTAAGTCAAGTAAGCATGATTCCTAACCACCAGTCACGCTTTCTGGATCTCGTCTTTGTTAGTGAAACTATTATACCTGTATGTTCCGTCAATGAAGCATCCAGCGTGATTGTTCCACTTGACAACTTTCATCCCGCGCTTGAAATCTCAATTGGCACTATTCGATCAGTTCAGTATGTAGAAACTCTTTCTGTCGACCGTCTCAACTTTCGCAAAACTGATTTTGTAAAGCTGCGCAGTTCTCTGTCGCAAATTGATTGGAGTGTACTGCATGCCCAAGTGAGTGTTAATGCTGCAGTTGCCATCTACAAGCGACTACTACTGAACTGTGTTGAGACCTCAGTGCCTAAATGTCAGCCTCCTAGCAAGCCGCCCTGGTCAAACAGCACTCTTCGAAAGCTAAAACGTACTCGAGCAAAAACCCTACGTGCATACACAAATCGACGGTGTCCTCTTTCTAAGCGCATGTTCACTTTAGCCAGTAATGAGTATCGTTGTTACAACAAGCTTCTGTACAAACGCTATGTAAACCGCATCCAGAATAATCTACGCCGAAACCCGAAGGGCTTTTGGTCATTTGTTAACACGAAGCGAAAAGAAACTGGACTTCCATCAAGGATGTTTTACGACGGCGAAAAAGCTACGACAACTGTGGCGAAATGTACGCTGTTTGCCAGATTCTTCTCGAGTGTTTTTTCAACTGACTCGCCAACCGCAAACGAACTCGAAAATGCCTCTCGCGACGTTCCTGCTTGTGCTGTTGATTTGGATGTGTTTACTGTCTCTGAGCAAATGGTTATATCTGCAATTCGGAAAACCAAGTCATCTTATGCACCCGGCCTCAGTGCTATACCTTCAACTGTATTGAAAAAATGTTCGGACTTACTTGTAACACCACTTGCATATATTTTTAACCTATCGCTTCAGCAGCAAACGTTTCCTGAGGATTGGAAATGCTCAGTTATGTTCCCGGTATTCAAGAAAGGTGACAAACGCAACATAGCGAACTATCGCGGAATCACTTCGCTAGGAGTCGAATCTAAAGTTTTTGAATCAATTATCAACGAGGCGTTATTTTCTGCTTGTCGACACGACATTAGTACATCTCAGCACGGATTTTTCCCAGGACGTTCAGTCGAGACGAATATCGTCTGCTTTACGTCATTTTGCACGGAACAAATGTCTAAGAAATTGCAGGTGGATACTATTTACACCGATCTAAAGGCAGCTTTTGATAGAGTTAATCATGAGATACTGATAACAAAGCTTGATAAGCTAGGGTGTTCTAGTAGATTCTGCCATTGGCTTCGATCCTATCTTGTGCACCGTGAAATCGTTGTTCAAATTGGCGATATTGTTTCAGAATCCTTTTTCAACACTTCCGGAGTTCCTCAAGGTAGTACGCTAGGTCCACTACTTTTTTCACTGTTCGTGAACGATGCGGTTTTCGTTCTAAGCCGTGGAGGAAAGCTGTTTTTTGCCGACGACTTAAAATTTTTTCTTGTTATACGGAATGAAGCCGATTGCCGTGAGCTACAGCATCTTATTGATACCTTTAATAGCTGGTGTGTAAGAAACATGATGGTCCTTAGCGTTGCAAAATGTTTTATCATCAGCTATTATCGAACGAAAAATATGGTTACCTTCAACTATAACATCGCAGGAACTCTACTACAACGCGTTGACCACGTGAAGGATATAGGAGTCATTCTTGATGATAAGCTAACGTATACTCATCACGTCTCAGCGACCATCGACAGAGCCAATAGTTTGCTGGGATTTATTTTCAAAATATCCAACGAATTTCGGGATCCTCTATGCTTCAAGGCTCTTTATTGCTCATTGGTGCGCCCGCAGTTGGAATTTGCAAACGTCGTTTGGTGCCCGTATCAAGCTACGTGGAGCCTTAGGATCGAAGCAGTCCAGCGTAAATTCATACGATATGCGTTACGTGAATTGCCGTGGAACGATCCAATAAACCTGCCACCGTACGAGGACCGTTGTCGTCTTTTAGGACTTAATACTTTAACACGCCGGAGACATGCAGCGCAAGCTACCTTCGTGTCAAAGATTCTGCTGGCTGAATATGATGATCAGGAGCTACTAGCGCAAATCAACCTCTACGCGCCTACCCGTTCTCTTCGCCCTCGAGCCCTGCTGCATTCTGAAATGCGCAGCACTAACTACGCTACCAATAGTCCAATTTTAGCAATGAGTCGTCCCTTCAACGAGTTTGCTGAAATTTTTGACTTCGTCATGAACTCTTCGCAGTTTCGTCGTCGTGTATTGTCCCTATTTTAATTATGTTTAGTTTACCTTAGTTTAGTATAGTTCATTAAGACAAATTGTCAGTTGGACTTTTTTTATACAAATACAAATTAATTAGCCATCAGGAAATCTATAAACCAGAAATTTGTCTTGGAATTAAAAAATGTCTTATTGGTCACAGATACCTGAAACATGATTTTTGTACAGAATTGTTTTTTCAGGTCCTGTGTTTTAACGCGTAATTGGAAATAGTAAACTGAGATAAGGCCACCTGTAAATAGTATTCATTTGCATTGAAGTATATAGAAAAGAGTGCCAAGTATCTAGGTTATGTTGGCAATTATATTATTGTCGATGGCACAGACGATGTACATTTAGTCGATTACAATGCAGTCTCTTTCTACTCATCCTTATCCCTTCGAATTGTTTTGTTCGAAATTCTCGTTCTGGAGATATGGGTTTATGAGTCCTACAGAAAACATTAACATGACAAAATAATGGTTCGAACTACCAGAATAAGTATTTAAATTTATCGAAAAGCCATTGAAAGTGTCCCTGGACTGCTTATGAGACACGAACATACTTGAAATTACAAGTCGTAGGGCAAAGTGCCTATTTTCACCATACTAAGCAGGGTGCCATAATGATTCATCAATTTCTCGGCCTACAATCAATGAAATGCCTACAAATTGACATCAACAGCTTTGCTTCGTTGTTAAGAACCAATATAATAACACAAATGCGCTGAAAACAGTGAAATTCTCGTGTTTGAGCGCAACAAAAACTCGAATCGAGTGCCCCTATTGCGCTACCATTTGACTCAATGCGTTGAACAACGATGGCAGACACTGCTCTAACCAACGGCTTCAAATGGGCAATAGAAACATGGCAAAAATGGGCACGTCTTCCTATTTTTCGCAAATTAATATGCTTTCAGTCACATTGACCATGCAAAATGTATATTGGAGTTTTCAGTACAACTCAGTATCAGTTGTAGTTACACTGTAATATGTATGACATTCAGTGAGATCAACTATCTGTCCAATGCATAAACTGTGATTGTAATTCTCGCTAATTTACGTGTAGAATACGGAGCACTCAAACGAAACGTCTATTGAATTGTTCAATGCAGGCACGTAGCCAGAGGGGGGGCTAGGGGGCTAAAGCCCCCCCCGAAACTTTTCAAAAATAAATTTAAGAAGCAATATGTTTTTCGGTAACTCGTAAAAAAATTGTATCTTGTTTGGTTTCAACAAATTAATGGGAGAATGGTGAGGAAGATTGCTATTTCGAGCCACCGAAGACATCGGTCACGATATTTACTCAGTATGCCGAGTCTGATAACACACTTCCTTTCATATTGTGTGACTCGTCGGAAGAACAAAAGAAACTGTTACTTTAATTCTTTTTTTTTTATAATTGATAAATTTATTTAGGCCCAAATGCGGTAGCTCGACGAGGCCGATTGTTTGTTTTTTTACAATGAATAAAAAAAAAACAACTACATTAAATTTTTGGTCTCGTTCAGGCGCAGCTTTCTGCTGCGTGTTGAGATCCTTTTTCTAGGTGGCGAAATATTGCCAATGTTGTCCACTGCAAGTTGAGGTTTATTTCGTTTGTCTTCTTTCGCGTTATCGTTCACGTCCATGTCCTCATCCGTACTACTTTCCTGCTGCTCGCAATCGGATGTTCCAGTTTGCGTTTTACTCTTAAGGGTCGTTTTATTATGTTCGTTATCGGCATTCGTTTCGTTGTTGTTGTTGCTGGTTGTTGGTTTTGCAGCTGTTAGTGGTTTAGCGTAAGATGGTTCTGGGCTGATTTCAGTTGGATTGGTTAAGTTTTCCTTAACAGTTTCTACGCAAGGTTTTCCGAGGTGCAGCTTCTTCGTGCAGAACTGGCACGTAGGAATTTGCCCTGGGTACGTGACTAGCGATGTTTGATGAATGAGAACATCGTCACTTCCTAACGCTGTGACGGTTATGTATGAGGGAATTGGCTTGGTCACACGCATTCTCACCACACGAACACCGTTAGGGATGCCCGGGAAAAAATTCTTCCAAGTCTCATGTGTAACGGAGTCTACTTCTCCGTATTTTTGCAAGCATTTTTTAATCGCGCCGTCAGGGGTACGCGTAGCCAAATCATGGACACGAACTTCTACAGCGCCGTTCTCGATGTATACGGGAATGCTATATTTAACATTGCCGCATTCGGCGGTGTGCTGCATGTTGTTTCGCGAGGCGAATGACTCAGCTTGGTTAATGTTATTGAACGAAATCAGCACGCAATGTTTAATATGATGCATTTGTAGGGTTTTCACTTCAGCCAGATTGAGTTTCATCTGCACTTTTAATAACTGTTCCACTTCCCGAATGGCTGGTCTTACGGGGCATTTCGAAAAATCGACAGCAACACAGTTCGGCCGTATCTGGGTTGCTTTTTGCTGGGCACCGTCACTCATCACTAAATCGCACAGTAGGTATAGGCTATTGTTAAAATGTTGAGCTGCAGCTTAAAGAATCAGTGGCGAATGTGAACATAAACACATCGTCGCAAGTGGCAAATGCTGTATCGGCACTATCGCAGGCCATTGACAGTAATTCTTTTAATAAGGCCGATGAGCTGGTCACGCTGAAAAACCATATCACATCACTATTCAACATATCTATGGGATCCACAAAAAAACACATTGAAGAGTATGTAAATGATCTCACTGCCGATTTGACCAGAGAATTGAAAAAAAATCTGCAGCGAAGTTCAGAACTTGAGCACCCTTACCATAGATATGGCAGCTCATTGTAATGAACACTACCTGAGTGAATCGCGTCCTACACGTGAAGTTTTAGACGAAGTGAAAATTATAACAAATTCAGTTGGCAGTGACATTCTCAAAGAAGTACAATCTCTTGCCGGCTCAATTAACACTTTGGATAGCAGTATACGCGATGCTTGTTTGCCACCAGCGGGCCCCAGCTTGATGGACGAATTAAATGCCCAATCAACAAAATCGGGTGACTCAGGTCACCGTTCCACTGCCGAAGCCACTGAAGGGTGGCGCTTTTTGGGTTCGAAGAAAGTGTGGCGCTCTGACTGGACGGAGTACGACACACGTAATCAGCATAGAATTCAACAGCAAAAGATGAAAGATAGGGCGATGGCACGAAGAAAAGCTAATAAAAAGCAGTTGCATCGGGTAATAAATGATCGCAATAAAAACAGACACCAACGTAGCCGTAATACTAATGAGACAAATAAACATCAGATATCCAGAAGCAGTTATTATAACTATAACCTCAATGACAACAATAATAGCAACAACAATAGCAATAATAATCGTAACAACAATCGCAACAACAATAGCAGCAATAATCGCAACAACAACAACAATACGCAATGCGGTCGTCCAACAGCTGGCAACTCTCTTCCCCGGGATAAGGATCTACTTGCGGCGGCAAGGGTGCAATTCTCTAGGCCTCCGTTTGAAAATCAGCGTGGTATCAGGTTTCAACGTGGTGAAACACTGAATCCATACCCGGTTGTACATCAATTTAACTCAACTTTCGCACCAGATAGGTTTGTAACCCCTGTCCTGACGAATTCCTTTTCTCAGCGCTGTTCAGCTTGTTCCTGTGAGCATTCGTGTTTTCGTCCAACCTAACGCACTCTTCAGAGGCAGACCATGACGAACCGGTTACGGATGAAAACGGATCAATAGTTTTGCATGATATTTCTAAGTATGACAAATTGCCATTAACTTTATCAGAAACGCTTTCAGAAATTTTGATATATTGTCAAAATTTTAATCGTATGCAGAGCGCATCTAAAATGAGCAAAATCTATAGTAATGTATTGAGCTCCTCTTATTCTGTTATTTTAGGCACTGAAACAAGTTGGAACGATAGCATAAAAAGTGAGGAAATTTTTGGTAGTGGCTTTAACGTATTCAGAGACGACCGAAATCTTTTAGTATCTCAAAAGAAGTCTGGTGGAGGAGTTCTTATAGGCGTTTCGGCTCAATTTAATTCTGAAATTCTTCCCACAGTGAAGTTTAAAGAATTTGAACATGTGTGGGTTAAAGCGAGCATTTCAGGTGAAATACATGTTTTTGCCTCTGTATATTTCCCACCAGAGCATGCTAATATATCATCGTATGAAGCCTTTTTCAAAATTGCTGAACAAATTTTATTTGAACTTCCGGTCGAGGTCAAAGTTCACATTTACGGAGACTTTAACCAGCGCAATGCCGATTTTATTCCGGATTCTGAAAATGAAAATATTCTAATCCCAGTCGTAGGAGAAAACGAAACATTGAATTTCATCTTTGACAAAACTGCTAGCATAGGATTAAATCAAATTAATCATGTAAAAAATCAACAGAATTGCTATCTTGACCTTTTATTTACAAACACTCAGGATGATTTCTGTGTATCTGAATCTTTGGCTCCTTTGTGGAAAAATGAAGCTTTTCATACTGCTATTGAATTTTCTTTGTTCATCCATAAAAATCAAGAACCCAACGTCTATGACTTTGAGGAAGTCTTTGAATACCATAAAGCTAATTATGACAATATCAGACGGAAGGTAGGTAATGTCGACTGGCAAAATACTCTTAGGAATGAAGCGAATATTGAAACCGCCCTGGACGTATTTTACAAAATAATTTTCGAAATTATTCATGAAGAGGTGCCCATTAAGAAGAAAAGACGACACGGTAGCTCGAAGCATCCTATTTGGTACAATAGGCAAATTAAAAATCTGAAAAATAGGAAACAAAAAGCCCACAAGCTATACAAGAAAAATCAAAATAACGAGCACTTGGAACAATATCTCGACATTTGCGATAAACTAAATATTGCCACAGATTCTGCACTTGCGGATTACAACTCCAAAACTGAACAGCAGATTAAATCCAGTCCAAAGAATTTTTTTAACTACGTCAAAACTAAATTAAAATCAGATAATTTCCCATCAACAATGCACTTGGATGACAACGTACATAATAGCCCGAAAGAAATCTGCAACCTATTTGCAACATTCTTCCAAGAAATATATACAACTTTTTCTGAACAAGACCGCGATCGCGATTATTTTGCTTTTCTTCCAGATTTTCCTATGGATATTGGCGTCAGTCATGTCATAGTGGAGGACATTTTCAATGCTCTAAACCATTTGGATTCATCAAAAGGTGCTGGCCCTGATGGAATTCCACCATTATTTATGAAAAACCTAGCAACCGAGCTTACAACTCCATTGTTCTGGCTCTTTAATATGTCTTTACAATCTGGAGAGTTTCCCAAAACATGGAAGAGTTCTTTCTTAGTACCTATATATAAATCTGGGAAAAAATCTGACGTTCGCAATTATCGTGGAATAGCCATAATCTCCAGCATTCCGAAACTTTTTGAATCAATCATTAACGAAAAAATATTTCTTCAAATAAAAAACAGAATTACTAACCTCCAACATGGCTTCTTCAAAGGTCGTTCGACCTCAACAAATTTACTAGAATTTATTAACTATTCACTGATTGCAATGGACAATGGAAACTACGTGGAAGCACTTTACACAGACTTTAGTAAAGCATTTGATCGAATCGACATCCCAATGTTACTTTATAAATTAAAAAAGATGGGAATTGAGCCTGAGCTGCGTACGTGGTTAGAATCATATCTATCCAACCGCCAGCAAATAATCAAATTCAAAGGAAAGCAATCTAATCCAATTGAAGTCACCTCAGGAGTTCCACAAGGCTCTCATTTAGGACCTCTATTGTTTATTTTATATGTGAACGATATTTCCTTCCTTCTCAAAAAACTGAAAGTACTAATCTATGCCGATGACATGAAACTTTACTTGGAGATAAGAAATGCCGAGGATATTGATACATTCCAAAACGAAGTTCTAGTTTTCCACACGTGGTGTCAAAAAAGCCTCCTACAGCTAAACGTGAAAAAATGCAATTCAATCACTTTTAGTCGAAAACGACAAACATCGAATGTTGTGATTACCTTAGGAAGACAGACTGTAGCAAAATGTGAAAGAATTAGGGATTTAGGCGTTATATTAGATTCCAAGTTAAATTTTATTGATCATTATAACACAATTATTCACAAAGCTAACAACATGCTCAGTTTTATAAAACGCTTTAGTTATCATTTTGTAGATCCGTATACAATCAAAACATTATATATTGCTTATGTTAGGTCGATATTGGAATATTGCAGCATCGTTTGGTGCCCTTTTTCAAGCACACATGAAGAAAGAATAGAATCTGTACAAAAACAATTCATATTATTTGCCCTTCGTAAACTAGGTTGGATAGCATTTCCTTTGCCATCTTATGAAGCACGCTGCATGCTTATCAATATACAAACATTGAAGGAACGTCGTGAATTTGCAATGCTTTCGTTCATTAATAATATCGTCTCGCATCGTATTGATTCAGCCGAAATTTTATCCAAATTGAACTTTTATGCACCTTCTCGACAGCTACGAAACCGAAGCATATTCTCAATAACTCCATATCGCACAAATTATGCAAAATATGGCCCTATAAATCGAATGATGGCTGTTTATAACCGCTATTGCGAATCAATTGATTTTACAATGTCCAAACTAAAACTCACACAATATTTTATACATAAAAGAAATTCTAACGCATAAGAAAATGATTCTGTAAAAGCTGAAATTGTTTTATTTATAATAAAATTACGTATATATATATATATATTAGTAAATAAGAAAAATGTAAACATTACTGTAACTATACCAGTCTACATCGATTGACGAAATAAATAAATAAATTATATGGACTGCTTGTGTGATAGGCACCGATTGATTTGATTGACCGTTTCACTTGCGCGGGACGATTTTTTGCTCCTGCTCAGGGCGAGATGTGAAGACAAACTGATGACTTTAATTCATGCTGGGGTAATCCGTCGGATGATTGAATCGTAAAAGCAAGAAGTGGTGCTCCAGCCAAACGTGGAGGCTATTGACTTCTGGAATTTTTGCATAACCGAATTTCATGATGGGAAATATTTGCTGAAGGTGAAAATAGAGGTTATGCTTACGAACATCGCCTTTAACGAGTTCTACCTTGTCAGGCATTCAGTACTTATGTTACTCAACAAATTAGCCTAGGCGAAACCAGTCATTTTGCAACTTGTAACACGTGGTTGATTCTCATATATATGGATGATGAGAAAATCAATGTTCGGCTACAAGATCTGATACCTCTTACTTGAACCGCGGGCGAGCGACCAGGAGGTTAAAGCCCCAATAAACAAGCTTAACTTCTTTGAACCGTGGCCATTAAAAGATTCCTGTCACATTTGGAAAAAATGTAATTTATTATAAAGGACACATCTAGGAATTAGACGGGTAGGGTCAGCTAGGATTTCGTCCTAGCTGACCCTGCACGCACAAAACACAATGCGATAATATAATCATACACGTTACATCTTTGCACATCCACAGTCTCCAATACGATTACCTGAAAAACAAACAATTGCCAAATTTGTGGCTGCTGTTCATATAATATTGACGGCAAAAACTGCCTCTAGTATCTCAAAATTAACAGTCAGCATCATCATTGAGGAAGTCGACACTTGTGGCCCGTAAGGGGACAAAACAAAAATGAAATCAGATATTCGCGAACTGCCATGTCCATGGCAGTTACCACGATAATAATACGGAAGTGTACAAGATAGATATGAACGACCACCAAGACGCGGTTGGTTATGAAAAATATTTCTCAATCAGTAAACAGGTCAATCGCACGAGATCTGTTGGACAACTATTAGCGTTTTATCATTTTCATTGTTTACATCGTGGAAATATATTAAAGACTCAAGGCTTCATTTAGCTAATGCATTGAACCGACTCAAGTAAACGAATTGTATAATAAAAAAATAGAAGTTTCATAGAAAACTGAGTACAAAAACTGTCCCAAAATTAACATTTATCGCTAGTAATGGTATCTAACAATACTCATTTTATGCTAGATATAATAGATTAGAGCAATGTGCGCTTAATATAAACGTCAAGCATCTTCCAAACTGTTTTCTTACATTCTTTAGCTAAAAATAATTGACATGTATTTTTTGGTTTGGCTAAATATTATATTTTTTTCAAGTTATTCGCTTTTGAACTTTTGAAGTCTATAAAATTGAACATTTTTCAATCACTGATAACTCGGAAACGACTCGATATATGGAAAAAAATATTAAATAAAAAAGTTGCGTTTTCAAATAAGCTTACCAAAAAAAAATCACAATTTTTTTGTTATATAACTTATGAAATTTGCAATTACTTGAAACAAATTGAATTTTTTTAAGGCTGGACCAAATTTTTTATTTATTATTTTCTTTAAGTATTAAAATCGTGTTAAAAAGATTGTGTAAAAATTTGGCAGTGGAATTCTTTGCGAGATATTACAATTATAAACATAAAACATGGCAATTTTACACTAAACGCCCAGCGAAAGGCCTGTTATAACTGAAATGTCTCGTAACACTTCGAGTTCCATTCTGAATTTTTCACATAATCTTCTTAATATAGTTATGTAATCAAAATAAATTTGATTTCGGGGGACTTTAGAAAATATTTGCTTTTAACATGAGAATACCCCCAAAAAAGTCTTAAATTTGCAGAATGCGAGTCATTCCACGATTTACAACTATAATTTTAGTTCCCTTCAATTTTTTTGCACTCTTTAGCTGAAAATTATAGACACGATTTTTTTACTTTGGCTGAATTTGATTTTTTTTTTTTTCAAGTTATGAGTTTTTGAACTTTATAAAGTACTAGCTAATACCCATCGCACGTTGATGCGACTTTCAACGAAATAGGAGGAAACCATAATTTGTTCCGAAGCGCCTTCTTGTACGCAGATAATCCCCACCAATAGCACACAAACACGCTCCATAACAAATTCCTACTATACATAAATTTTTACGGCAATTGGTTAAGCCGTTTGGGAGTCCATAAATCACATGCATACAAATATCGACTTTTAATAATATAGTGATTTTTTAAAGTTTTATAAATTTATTAGAATTGGACATTTTTCATTCCCTCATAACTGAGAAACTATTAGATTTCTGGAAAAAAGCATTAAATAATAAAAGCTGCGTTTTCGGAAGATCTCGGCGGATTTTTTTTGTAATATTTGTTTTTGTTAAATAATTTATGTATTATGCAAATATTAGTAACAAATTTTTTTTCAGGGTGGAGCCAAAAAAATCTTTTTAGCTTTTTCAAATAATTTATAATTATATCGAGAAGATTGTGTACAAATTTCAGAACGAAATTCGAAGTATTTTACGAGATATTTCAATTACAATAGGCCTATCACTAGGCGTTTGGTGTAAAATTGCCTTGTTTTAAGTTTATAATTGTAATATCTCGCAAAGTATTTTGATATCCACTCCCAAATTTTTGCACAATTATTTTAACATGATTTTTAATATTTAAAGAAAATAATAAGTAAAAAATTGGTCCAACTTTAAAAAATTCAATTTGTTTCAAACAATTGCAAATTTCATAAGTTATATAACAAAAAGCAATTGCTATTTTTTTCAGTGAGCTCATTGAGCACACAACTTTTTTATTTAATATTTTTTTCCATATATCGAATCGTTTCCGAGCTAGGGGCAGATCACTCGAAGAATGTATAACAAATTTGCATCAAATTAGAAAAAATGCATTTAATTTCCATTTTTGCATCAGCTTTGCACTCCCTCGCAGAAAAGTTTGTTTAACAAACGTACTACGCGATCCACTTTGTCCGACGTTTTGTTAAATGTGGGGCTAGTTTTTCTGTAGGGTTTTGACGTCTTACACGCAACGCAAACAACATTGCACGCAACGCAAAAACATTGCACGCGACGAAAAATACATTATGAATTTCTATTTTGATGGAAATAAATGCATTTAATTTCGCTGATTTTTAAAAATGCATCACAAGTGATCTGCCCCTAGTTTCCGAGTTATAAGTGATTGAAAAATGTTCAATGTTATAAACTTCAACAGTTCAAAAACTAATAACTTGAAAAAAAATCATATTCAGCCAAAATAAAAAATACGTGTCAATTACTTTAACTAATGAATGCAAGAAAAATAATTGGAAGGAATTCAAATTTTGATTGTAAATCAGACGTGGAATGACCCATATATTTTGATCCTATTGATCACCAAAGATCCTCCTTCCTAACTGGGGTATGCCAAAAAATTATGTTAGCATGATGCATTAGAACTGGTAATAGTTACAGGACGCCAGATCAAGAAAATAGAAGTTGAACCATCTACAATTCGTTTGCTAAATCAGAAGATTTTGTGCAAATTTCGACATTCTCTTCGATCGAACATTTTATGGATATTTTTCTACTCATTTCGATTTAGCGTCATCTACACCTTTTAAACGTGTAGCTTAGAACACCTTGCGTTTTCCAGCACCGTCAAGGATTGTCATATTCGGTTAGCGCATAAATACTGAGAACTCTAGAATATCCATTGTTGCAACGAGAGTAAATTGTAACTTGTAAATAAAAATAAATAATAAAAATCAAATTAAACATCAATAATTCGTTGATGTACTATAGCCTTTCTTGTGACAAAGAACATGGATTGTCTTAGATTTGGCTTTGTTTTCATTAAGAACTTTTCAAAATTTCGTTTAGTTTCTAGTGACAATATGAAGTAATTAGAACTAAAAGCTTTATGCAGAGGCGGGTAAAGCGTAGTTGGTAAATTGATTACCTTTTACGCAGCTCATCACGGTTCGTTCATCAATCCCGCACATGTAGGGTTAGAAATTTTTCTAAAGAAATTTTCTAACCCAAAAAGAGGCGAATAACCATTAGGTTAAAACATGTATAATCGAAATAAAAAAGCTTTATACAATAATTTTTTAAGCCCCTCCCGAAATAAACTCCTGGCTACGGGCCTGGTTCAATGCCTGTACTAGTTCTGGTATTGATGCTTCAATTGAAGCGTTCTCAGCATAAGGCAAATTTGGGCAATAGAAACCATCGCAATAAGTTAAAACGCTTTTAATCCACCTAACAGTGTGATGAGACATTTCTTATAACTCTTATCACTCTCTTCGGATATTATATCGTTTGAGAACATTTAGAACTTGATGTTTCGCGATGTTTTTGATAACACATACTACATGGGATAGTGGCAGGACTCAGAGAATCGCTCAAATCAGCATAGGACAACATCAGTGCTAGAAATCTCAAACCAAATCAATGGGAAAGCGAAAAAATGGCCCATAAAATAGACATTCCAACGAATTATTGTTAATGCTCTGTTAACAAAATATCTAAATTGTGGTGGGAAAACTGAATTTTCCTAAAGGGGTTATTTATTTATCATTCGCATGTATAAAAAAAAGCCTTATGTTTACATTTGTGAGTATCGCCCTTTTCACAAAAAAAGCGTTGAAATGAAATCGCAGCTCCTGATATCACGTTATCTCTGAAGTGCATGCGTGCATAGTTCCAAATTTTACTTCTACATCGACTTTTTCTAAAGGTGACTTCCCAGTAGTATCCTTGATTTGAATTATTATCGCTAATCCTAATGCCAAAGAACAAATAAAAACCTCTCGAAAACGAACCGTTTGGGGAAATCATCATCATTACTGAAATTTTCATTTTCACGAAACTTTTCGATAGCCTTCTGTCACTTGCGTTAATGCACTGGGTGCACAGTGCTCTGAAAATCTAGCGAAATCGTCTTAGGGCACCAGTGGGTCTAATTCAGATCTATCTGCGCGGCGAGTACACTCTGTAAATAATACTATAAATTTCTATTCCATAATTTTCAGTTCAGCAATTCGAGAGTGCTCACCGCAAGCCATGAAAAATAGACTACGTAGTGAAGCGATGGTCACTATTTATTAAAAAATCACGGGTAAATAAAAAATTGAACTATTAAAAAATTTCAAATAGTTTATAATTTTCACAAACTTATTAGGAAAAATTATTTAATAAGCTTTCGTAATATTGTGTAGGAAAAAAGCTGAAAATTTCAGTATTTTCTCTATCTGCAACATATTAACCCTTAAGTATACCAATTAATTGGTATACGAATTGGAATAGGTTCGCCAAATTTTGGAAGAAGTCTATAAAATAACCTCTTGAAAGCTACCTAAAAATTGTTGTAGTTCGATGCAATAAAAAAATCATATTTGGCAATTCATATTTGGCTGATACAATTGGGGTGTCAATGTATTATAATAGATATTCAGTATTCGAAGAAGTTTCTTGTGAACGAGTGTAGAACGACTTTGTTTCTACTTACTTGAAGTCAGCGGCGTAGCCAGAAATTCGGTTTGGCGGGGGTTTGGTGAAAATCGATCTTACTGTCCAAACGGCATAATTCCGAAACCATAATTTTTGAAGTTTTAAAATTATGCAGAATTAATTTTTCAGAAAATAGTAACAAGGTTCGTGTCTTTAGCGAATTTGTCAAATGATGCGCTGTTTAACGTTTGTAAAACTCATCGAAGATACTAAACCTCCGAAATTGGCGGTTTCAAAATGATGTTATCTTGACCTTAAATTACTGTTTTTAAACATTTGACCTATACATACAATTGGTCATACAACAAAAATCAAATGCTCATCAAAATCGATCAGAACCTGCTAGAATCGAATGGAAATCATCATTTTTCATAAATTTCTCTCTACATTCGGAAAGTGTTATCCTCGTTATTAATCATATTACGTTTTCGTCTCAACTCGACGCATTCCCAAAATAAAAACCTGTTTTAATGCACCTAGTGGTGCAATTGTGCTTGTCTCATTTGTCCAGACTACGATTTCATGGCTGGTTATGTTCAATACAATGGTGGGAATGAATATTACATGTTCAGTACGATTTGCACATACATACAATGGATCGACAGCCACGATCTTGAGATACTATGTGATACTGAAACATCGCTTGAAACCAGCGGCGGATCATGGAGAAAGATCCGAGAGGTCCAGGTCCTGCCGAAAATGTTCAACTTGTTAAGAAATTTTAAATTAGTTTTAATTTTAAAGTAGCAACCCCTCACTTCATACTCCCTCCGGGCCGGTATGATTGACGATTTTTAGAGTGATTGCATAACCTTTCTATATGAGAAAGGCAAAAATGTACCAAAGTCCAAAGAAGTCCATTTTTGTCAAACATCTCAATGTTTCATGCATTTTAAAGTCATTTGGCACCAAAAATACAAATTTGATTTTGAAAATTTTTCATTTCAGTTTATATGAGAATTTGCGGTGTGATTGCACTCTTCAACTCGTAACTCCGGAACCGGAAGTCCAATCAATAAAAAATTCAATAGCAGCCGATGGGAAGGTTGTACCTTTCATTTGAGACTAACTTTGTGTAAATCGGTCCAGCCATCTCTGAGAAACTGAGGTCACATTTTTTTCCACATACACACATACATACACACAGACATTTTCCGATCTCGACGAACTCAGTCGATTGGCATATGACACTCGGTCCTCCGGGTCGGGATCAGATTGACGAATTTTAGAGTGAATGAGAAAGGCAAAAACATTTTTGGCAAATGTTGAAAGTTATGCATTTCTTTGGTGAGTTCTATGTTTCATAGACATTAAATCAATTTTAACTTCGCTTCCTATTAAATAAAGACCCTTATTACAATACATTTCTACTAACACGAGATCAATTTGAAAATAAATCTGAGGATTATGATTGATTACAGAACTCTGGAATTTTCTATTGGAATGTTTTCAGGCAGGAATTTGATATTGATGCAATTAGACAACTGTGAAATCTAAACCAATAGATCAGTTACATATCAGGACCCCATTCCGACAATTTATCAAAAGTCCTAATGATGTTAACAACAACAGGTTATCAATCCACGGATCAGATAATTGTTATTGTAATATTGAATTAAATCAGTCTGCATCAATAAATTTTCAACTTCAATCCAATATTTTTTTTGGGTGTTGTGGGGGGGGGGGGGGGTGTTGTACGGTTTTAAACCCCAAAACCTTCTCTTGGCTACGCCGTTGCTTGGAGTTATTTTTTCACTTTTCATTTTCCGATATGTTTCAGATCGATCGGATGGTTATAAGTCAGAAAAATTGCAGTGAGAAGGTTCGCACAAATGAACATTTTTGTACTGATAAGGTATCAAGATCCTTCCAGACAACTTGGAAGTGTTCGGTGATTATTTCTAGCGGTTGTAGATAGTAAAATGAAATACAAAAGTCGTTTTATCGAAATAATGTTTAGCTTATTTCAATGGATTATTACTATATTGAACAATAAATGGGTGACAAAGAGTAATCAACAAACAACAAGCCATAACTTTTAAAGTATTCAAAATAGATATTTAAAGTCTTTAGTAAAGTTATTCGCAAAAGTAAGAGCTACAAATTTGCTGAAGACATCATTTCGATATAATCACTTCCAAGAAAATTTGTGAAAATATCTCACTCATAGGGGGATTAATCAGCAAAAGCACAATTCCAGAAGAAAGGCCATATTACCTCCATTAAATTCTCCGAAGATACTATTGACCTAAAATAAGCCGTTTTGGCGTTAATAATAGATTATATGTTTTTAGTCATATTTCTGGCAATGGGAAATGATAAAAATCTTTCGTCCACATTTAATGTTAAATATCTCTTTTGATAATAGTCCGATTTCTACAATCTATAGCTTGTTCGAAAGGTATTCGTTAAAGCTGTCTAAAAACATATAAATTGTTAATCTATATTGTCAATTTCGGCAGATAATTTCAAAAAACTGCAAAAAACGCCATTTTTACGCATTCAAACATTCATATCTTGGAAACTAAACATCAGAATCAAAAACAAATTAATAGCGTTCATACTGTTTTTTAGTTCTTTCATTTAAAATTGGTTTGGATAAGATCGGTTCAGCCATTGCTGAGAAACACGAATGAGAATTTGTCCGTTACATACACACACACACACAGACACACACACACACACAGACATTGTCCCAAATCGTCGAGCTGAGTCGATTGGTATATAAGACTCGGCCCTCCGGGCCTCGGAAAAAATCTTGAAAGTTTGAGCGAATTCTATACATTTCTTTTATAAGAAATGTAAAACCATCCTATTACTGGGATGCAAGTATAGTTCAATAGTTCTAGGGTCTTTGGGCGCCATTTTTCCCGGATCTAATTTGTGGATATTTTTGGAATTTGATCCGATATTTTCCATAAAAGTGCATTCCAATACAATGAATTTCAATTTTCAATAATAACAACCCAAAACAGGTGTTCGCAATTTTCAATAACACATTTAAGCACATGTTTCATTCAAAATTCAGTAGAGATACGAAAAGTTTAAAAAAGTGCACGTGGGATGTCTCTTTTCAATATTTGATTTTGTCTTCAAACAACCATATTACTCGGTATGAAATACCCAAGGATTTCCGTAATTATAGTATGTACAAACGCTCAGTATAGAATTCAATTAAATTGGAGTTCTTGTAGTTTGCGGTTTTTGGTTTTTTATATATATATATATATATATATATATATATATATATATATATATATATATATATATATATATATATATATATATATATATATATATATATATATATATATATATATATATATATATATATATATATATATATATATATATATATATATATATATATATATATATATATATATATATATATATATATATATATATATATATATAAAACCAAAAACCGAAAACTACTACAACTCCAATTTAATTGAATTCTATACTGAGCGTTTGTACATACTATAATTACGGAAATCCTTGGGTATTTCATACCGGGTAATATGGTTGTTTGAAGACAAAATCAAATGTTGAAAAGAGACATCCCACGTGCACTTTTTTAAACTTTTCGTATCTCTACTGAATTTTGAATGAAACATGTGCTTAAATGTGTTATTGAAAATTGCGAACACCTGTTTTGGGTTGATATTATTGAAAATTGAAATTCATTGTATTGGAATGCACTTTTATGGAAAATATCGGATCAAATTCCAAAAATATCCACAAATTAGATCCGGGAAAAATGGCGCCCAAAGACCCTAGAACTATTGAACTATACTTGCATCCCAGTAAAAGGATGGTTTTAACTTATTGCGATGGTTTCTATTGCCCAAATTTGCCTTATGCTGAGAACGCTTCAATTGAAGCATCAATACCAGAACTAGTACAGGCATTGAACAATTCAATAGACGTTTCGTTTGAGTGCTCCGTATTCTACACGTAAATTAGCGAGAATTACAATCACAGTTTATGCATTGGACAGATAGTTGATCTCACTGAATGTCATACATATTACAGTGTAACTACAACTGATACTGAGTTGTACTGAAAACTCCAATATACATTTTGCATGGTCAATGTGACTGAAAGCATATTAATTTGCGAAAAATAGGAAGACGTGCCCATTTTTGCCATGTTTCTATTGCCCATTTGAAGCCGTTGGTTAGAGCAGTGTCTGCCATCGTTGTTCAACGCATTGAGTCAAATGGTAGCGCAATAGGGGCACTCGATTCGAGTTTTTGTTGCGCTCAAACACGAGAATTTCACTGTTTTCAGCGCATTTGTGTTATTATATTGGTTCTTAACAACGAAGCAAAGCTGTTGATGTCAATTTGTAGGCATTTCATTGATTGTAGGCCGAGAAATTGATGAATCATTATGGCACCCTGCTTAGTATGGTGAAAATAGGCACTTTGCCCTACGACTTGTAATTTCAAGTATGTTCGTGTCTCATAAGCAGTCCAGGGACACTTTCAATGGCTTTTCGATAAATTTAAATACTTATTCTGGTAGTTCGAACCATTATTTTGTCATGTTAATGTTTTCTGTAGGACTCATAAACCCATATCTCCAGAACGAGAATTTCGAACAAAACAATTCGAAGGGATAAGGATGAGTAGAAAGAGACTGCATTGTAATCGACTAAATGTACATCGTCTGTGCCATCGACAATAATATAATTGCCAACATAACCTAGACACTTGGCACTCTTTTCTATATACTTCAATGCAAATGAATACTATTTACAGGTGGCCTTATCTCAGTTTACTATTTCCAATTACGCGTTAAAACACAGGACCTGAAAAAACAATTCTGTACAAAAATCATGTTTCAGGTATCTGTGACCAATAAGACATTTTTTAATTCCAAGACAAATTTCTGGTTTATAGATTTCCTGATGGCTAATTAATTTGTATTTGTATAAAAAAAGTCCAACTGACAATTTGTCTTAATGAACTATACTAAACTAAGGTAAACTAAACATAATTAAAATAGTGACAATACACGACGACGAAACTGCGAAGAGTTCATGACGAAGTCAAAAATTTCAGCAAACTCGTTGAAGGGACGACTCATTGCTAAAATTGGACTATTGGTAGCGTAGTTAGTGCTGCGCATTTCAGAATGCAGGGCTCGAGGGCGAAGAGAACGGGTAGGCGCGTAGAGGTTGATTTGCGCTAGTAGCTCCGGATCATCATATTCAGCCAGCAGAATCTTTGACACGAAGGTAGCTTGCGCTGCATGTCTCCGGCGTGTTAAAGTATTAAGTCCTAAAAGACGACAACGGTCCTCGTACGGTGGCAGGTTTATTGGATCGTTCCACGGCAATTCACGTAACGCATATCGTATGAATTTACGCTGGACTGCTTCGATCCTAAGGCTCCACGTAGCTTGATACGGGCACCAAACGACGTTTGCAAATTCCAACTGCGGGCGCACCAATGAGCAATAAAGAGCCTTGAAGCATAGAGGATCCCGAAATTCGTTGGATATTTTGAAAATAAATCCCAGCAAACTATTGGCTCTGTCGATGGTCGCTGAGACGTGATGAGTATACGTTAGCTTATCATCAAGAATGACTCCTAGATCCTTCACGTGGTCAACGCGTTGTAGTAGAGTTCCTGCGATGTTATAGTTGAAGGTAACCATATTTTTCATTCGATAATAGCTGATGATAAAACATTTTGCAACGCTAAGGACCATCATGTTTCTTACACACCAGCTATTAAAGGTATCAATAAGATGCTGTAGCTCACGGCAATCGGCTTCATTCCGTATAACAAGAAAAAATTTTAAGTCGTCGGCAAAAAACAGCTTTCCTCCACGGCTTAGAACGAAAACCGCATCGTTCACGAACAGTGAAAAAAGTAGTGGACCTAGCGTACTACCTTGAGGAACTCCGGAAGTGTTGAAAAAGGATTCTGAAACAATATCGCCAATTTGAACAACGATTTCACGGTGCACAAGATAGGATCGAAGCCAATGGCAGAATCTACTAGAACACCCTAGCTTATCAAGCTTTGTTATCAGTATCTCATGATTAACTCTATCAAAAGCTGTCTTTAGATAGGTGTAAATAGTATCCACCTGCAATTTCTTAGACATTTGTTCCGTGCAAAATGACGTAAAGCAGACGAGATTCGTCTCGACTGAACGTCCTGGGAAAAATCCGTGCTGAGATGTACTAATGTAGTGTCGACAAGCAGAAAATAACGCCTCGTTGATAATTGATTTAAAAACTTTAGATTCGACTCCTAGCGAAGTGATTCCGCGATAGTTCGCTATGTTGCGTTTGTCACCTTTCTTGAATACCGGGAACATAACTGAGCATTTCCAATCCTCAGGAAACGTTTGCTGCTGAAGCGATAGGTTAAAAATATATGCAAGTGGTGTTACAAGTAAGTCCGAACATTTTTTCAATACAGTTGAAGGTATAGCACTGAGGCCGGGTGCATAAGATGACTTGGTTTTCCGAATTGCAGATATAACCATTTGCTCAGAGACAGTAAACACATCCAAATCAACAGCACAAGCAGGAACGTCGCGAGAGGCATTTTCGAGTTCGTTTGCGGTTGGCGAGTCAGTTGAAAAAACACTCGAAAAGAATCTGGCAAACAGCGTACATTTCGCCACAGTTGTTGTCGCTTTTTCGCCGTCGTAAAACATCCTTGATGGAAGTCTTTTCGCTTCGTGTTGACAAATGACCAAAAGCCCTTCGGGTTTCGGCGTAGATTATTCTGGATGCGGTTTACATAGCGTTTGTACAGAAGCTTGTTGTAACAACGATACTCATTACTGGCTAAAGTGAACATGCGCTTAGAAAGAGGACACCGTCGATTTGTGTATGCACGTAGGGTTTTTGCTCGAGTACGTTTTAGCTTTCGAAGAGTGCTGTTTGACCAGGGCGGCTTGCTAGGAGGCTGACATTTAGGCACTGAGGTCTCAACACAGTTCAGTAGTAGTCGCTTGTAGATGGCAACTGCAGCATTAACACTCACTTGGGCATGCAGTACACTCCAATCAATTTGCGACAGAGAACTGCGCAGCTTTACAAAATCAGTTTTGCGAAAGTTGAGACGGTCGACAGAAAGAGTTTCTACATACTGAACTGATCGAATAGTGCCAATTGAGATTTCAAGCGCGGGATGAAAGTTGTCAAGTGGAACAATCACGCTGGATGCTTCATTGACGGAACATACAGGTATAATAGTTTCACTAACAAAGACGAGATCCAGAAAGCGTGACTGGTGGTTAGGAATCATGCTTACTTGACTTAGCCCGTTGAAAGCAAATCCGTCCAATAGCAAACGACTGGCGATGTTGGTTGTCGAAGCAATCGGGTCTGGGTAAGCGTATCCGTTAAGGCCCATTAACATAGTAGAAACACCAGATAATCTTAAAATGCCTCCAAGAAAAGAAGAACGAAAACGTGCTCTTTGCAATGGGATTTTCACAAACACTTCAGAATATTCTGAAACAATGGTTTTGGAATTCGCGAAATTCGTTTTATTCATTTACTTCATTTAACTAACATTTTTAAATTTTATTCTATAGGGTAAGGTGGGGTAAATCCGACCTAGTAAATGGTTTTGGCTGTAAAATGCTCATTTTATATACCAAATTAAAGGTTAGACTCCTGGGCAACTTTCTATATATAGAATTTTATTCGAATCTTGTGAATATTTTGAGATACAAGCGTTTTACGAAAATGTTCATTTTTGCTGTTTTCAAAAATGGTGGGGTAAACCCGACCCCCTATGGTTTTGGTTGATTTAGTGCAGATATTATCCAAATTTTATGGTTTTTCAATTATAAATCAATGAATGTTGTGTTATTGAATTGTAACATGAAGAATATGTAGTTGGAATGTTTGGAATGAAGAATCTTGGAATCACGAGCACGTAATGATATTTCCATTTGCATCGCTGCAATTGCTTGAAGAATACTATAATCTCATACGTCTCCCAACCTTTGAACGGAACGGATCGTTATATTTCACAGTTGTGTTCGGTGTGTAAATTTTAGTGAGTGAAGGTCATCCTTTGTTCGTTCGTTAGCTGCCATTCTGCTGGTGCCGGCAGTAAATCCAGTACATTGTTTTCGCTGGTGCGGAACAATCGACGTTGTTTGCAGATAAGTTTTGCTTTATTTTTTTTCCTCGTTTGCTTTCTTTCCTTTTCCCTACTTTTACTCTACCTTGTAATCAAATTATAAGACACATTCCCGTTTATATAACGCTCTGCCCTCGTGCTTAAATGGCCGAGGGCGAAATACTATCTGATGTAATCATGGAAGTCCCTGATCCCCCTAATACTCGCATTGCTCCCCGTATAAAGCAGTACCCAGAAGGTTCCTCTGGGCCATGGGTGGTATATTTTCGGACCGGAGAGAAACCGGTTAATATATTAAAACTTTCTCGAGGTCTGACTGCTAATTACCCGGCCGTAACTCAGATACCACGTGTTCGGGCAAACAAGATACGTGTTCTAGTGAATGATCTCGGCCAGGCAAACGCGATTGCTTGCTGTGAGCGCTTTACGCGGGAATTTAAAGCGTACGTGCCTTGTGTGGCCTGTGAAATCGATGGGGTAGTGTCCGAACCGGGCCTGAAATGCGAAGAACTGTTGGAGCACGGGGTTGGCTGCTTTAAGGACCCCTCTCTTGAACAGATTAAGATCTTAGAATGCAAACAATTGTATACCGCAAACACCGAGGGAGGTAAGACTACCTACTCTCTATCAGGCTCGCTTCGGGTGACATTCGCCGGGTCCTCTCTTCCCAACTACATCCTCCTTGACAAGGTTCGCCTACCAGTTCGCCTGTTTGTACCGCGGGTCATGAGCTGCAGCAATTGCAAGCAGTTGGGCCACACAGCCACATATTGTGGAAATAAGAAACGATGCGGCAAATGCGAAGGAGAGCATGAGGATGACTCTTGTGACAAAGAAACTGAAAAGTGTATTTGCTGCGGGGGCCCTTCACATGCTCTTAAATCATGTCCTACGTACAAGCAGCGCGGGGATAAAATTAAGCACTCCCTTAAGGAACGCTCACGGCGTTCTTATGCAGAAATGCTAAAGAATGCTTCGCCATCTGTCCTGTCCGAAAATCCCTATGCTGGTTTGGCTAACGTTGAGCAAGAATCTGACGACCCACGAGAGGGAACATCCTTGGTTAACCCAGGGGAATCCAGGAAGAGGAGAAATCCAGCCTCCCCTACATTGCCTCGTAAGGGTGCCAAGGTGTCGTCCACTCAGAGTGCGCCAACTACAATCAATAAATCCAACGGAAGTGATGCACTAAAGCCGAAGCAATTTGCTCCAGGACTTGGAAATATTAATTCTAACAAGGAGTACCCACCACTTCCAGGGACATCAAAAACCCTAAGTGTCCCCTTTTTTCAAACAGATACTCAGTCCAGTAGCGGACTAATGAAATTTTCTGACATAGTGGACCTAATTTTCACAGCTTTCAATGTTACTGATCCTCTTAAAAGCCTTCTGATACGTTTTCTCCCCATAGTGCAAACATTTTTGAAGCAGTTGACTGCTAAATGGCCCCTCCTTGCAGCGATCGTATCCTTCGATGGCTAAGTCATCGAACGAGGTCACCGATTCGATCACTGTTCTACAGTGGAACAGCAGAAGTATCCTCCCGAAAATCGATTCCTTTAAATTTTTACTAAATAGTTTAAAATGTGATGCTTTCGCATTATGTGAAACTTGGTTAACTTCCAATATAAATCTCAACTTCCACGACTTTAATATAATTCGTCTGGATCGAGAAAACCCCTATTGAGGAGTACTTTTGGGGATCAAAAAATGCTATTCTTTCAACCGAATTAACCTCCCTTCGACACCAGGCATTGAAATTGTCGCTTGTCAAGTTTTAATCAAAGGTAAAGACCTTTGCATTGCTTCCATCTACATTCCTCCTAGAGCCTCGGTAGGGCACCGAACGCTTTGTAATATCACGGAATCCTTACCGGCACCGCGGCTAGTTCTGGGAGACTTTAACTCGCACGGTACGGTATGGGGCTGTCTTCATGATGATAATAGATCAACACTAATCCAAGATCTTTGCGATAATTTCAACATGACCATCTTAAACACGGGAGAAATGACGCGGATTCCTACACCACCAGCACGCGCAAGCGCGTTGGATTTGTCGCTTTGCTCGACATCGCTACAGTTAGATTGCATGTGGAAGGTGATCCCTGATCCCCACGGTAGCGATCATTTGCCTATCGTGATTTCAATTGCTAACGGTTCAAGACCATCGGAAACAATCAATGTCTCGTATGACGTCACACGGAACATTGATCGCGACCGCGATATCCGTTAAAATCGAATCCACTCAAGAACTTCCTCCGGAGGAAGAGTACAGGTTTTTGGCTGGCTTGATTCTCGATAGTGCGAATCAAGCTGAGAGTAAACCAGTACCCAGCGCGAATACCCATGGACGGTCTCCCACCCTGTGGTGGGATAAAGAGTGCTCAGAGCTGTACGCGGAAAAGTCCACTGCATATAAGGCCTGCCGGGAAGACGGGTTACCCGCTAGCTATCAACAGTACGCGTCGTTAGAAAAGCAAATGAAGAGTCTAATGAAAGCCAAAAAACGCAGTTATTGGCGCCGGTTCGTCGACGGGTTAACGAGAGAAACAGCGATGAGCACTCTTTGGGGTACGGCTCGACGTATGCGTAACCGTAATAGTACCAACGAGAACGTGGAATATTCAAACCGTTGGATATTCGCTTTCGCCAAGAAGATCTGTCCGGACTCTGTCCCGGTACAGAAAACGTGCCGCGCGGCGCCTCCTCACGATACCGCGAACGAAACACCGTTTTCGATGGTGGAGTTCTCACTTGCTCTCTTATCGTGCAACAATAACGCCCCAGGGTTAGACAGAATCAAATTCAACTTGCTGAAGAATCTGCCTGACACTGCAAAAAGGCGCTTGTTGAATTTATTTAACAAGTTTCTTGAGGGTAACATTGTCCCTTATGAATGGAGGCAAGTGAAGGTCATCGCCATCCAAAAACCAGGAAAACCAGCCTTCGACCACAACTCGTATCGGCCGATTGCAATGCTGTCATGTATTCGGAAGTTGTTCGAGAAAATGATCTTGTTTCGCCTCGACAATTGGGTTGAAGCAAATGGCTTACTGTCAGATACACAATTTGGCTTCCGCAAAGGCAAAGGGACGAACGATTGCCTTGCGTTGCTTTCTACAGAAATCCAAATGGCCTATGCTAACAAAAAGCAGATGGCATCAGTCTTCTTGGATATTAAGGGGGCTTTTGACTCAGTTTCTATCAACATTCTGTCAGAGAAGCTGCACCAGCATGGTCTTTCACCAATTTTAAATAACTTTTTGCTAAACCTGTTGTCTGAAAAGCACATGCACTTTTCGCATGGCGATTTAACAACATCGCGATTTAGCTACATGGGTCTTCCCCAGGGCTCATGTCTAAGTCCCCTTCTCTACAATTTTTACGTGAATGACATTCACAATTGTCTTGCCAATTCATGCACGCTAAGGCAACTTGCTGACGACGGGGTGGTCTCTGTTACAGGGCCCAAAGCTGCCGACTTGCAAGGACCATTACAAAATACCTTGGACAATTTGTCTGCTTGGGCTCTTCAGCTGGGTATTGAGTTCTCCACGGAGAAAACTGAGTTGGTTGTTTTTTCTAGGAAGCGTGAGCCGGCGCAACTCCAGCTTTTATTAATGGGTGCAACGATCAACCAGGTTTTCACATTTAAATATCTCGGGGTCTGGTTCGATTCTAAAGGTACCTGGGGATGTCACATTAGGTATCTGAAACAGAAATGCCAACAAAGGATCAATTTTCTCCGAACAATAACTGGAACATGGTGGGGTGCCCACCCAGGAGACCTGATCAGGTTGTACCAAACAACGATATTGTCGGTGATGGAGTACGGGTGTTTCTGTTTCCGCTCCGCTGCGAACATACACTTCACCAAACTGGAGAGAATCCAGTATCGTTGCTTGCGCATTGCCTTGGGTTGCATGCACTCGACCCATACGATGAGTCTCGAAGTGCTGGCGGGCGTTCTTCCGCTAAAAAATCAATTTTAGGAACTCTCATATCGATTGCTCATCCGATGCGACATTCTGAACCCGTTGGTGATTCAAAATTTCGAGAGGCTAGTCGAGCTTAATTCTCAAACCCGTTTTATGTCCTTGTACTTCGACTACATGGCACAGAGCATCAATCCTTCTTCGTACAATCCCAACCGTGTCTGTTTCCTAGATACTTCTGATTCTACTGTATTCTTCGACACATCCATGAAGGAAGAGATTCGTGGAATCCCGGACCATATACGCCCGCAGGTGATCCCCAATATATTTTATAATAAATTTCGAGAAGTCGTTGAAGACAAAATGTTTTACACTGACGGATCAAATCTCGATGGGTTCACTGGCTTCGGTATCTTCAACAATACTATCACCGCTTCATTCAAGCTCAATGATCCCGCTTCAGTTTACGTCGCAGAGTTGGCTGCAATCCAGTACACTCTTGGGATCATCGACACTCTGCCCACAGATCACTACTTCATCATTTCGGACAGTCTCATCTCTATCGAGGCTCTTCGTTCGGTGAAGCCTAAAAAGCAATTCCCGTATTTTTTGGGGAAGATACGGGAGTCTCTGCGCAAGTTATCTGAAAAATCTTACCAGATTACCTTTGTTTGGGTCCCCTCTCATTGTGCTATCCCGGGCAATGAAAAGGCCGACTCATTAGCAAAGGTGGGCGCATTAAATGGTGACATATACGAAATACCAATCTGCTTCAACTATTTTTTAGTATTTGTCGTCAGAGGACACTCAACAGTTGGCAAACATCGTGGAGCAATGGGGAACTTGGACGATGGCTACATTCGATTATCCCAAAGGTATCAACGAAGCCTTGGTTCGGGGGGATGGATGTGGGTCGGGATTTTATTCGCGTAATGTCCCGACTTATGTCCAATCACTACACCATGGATGCGCATTTTCGGCGTATTGGGCTTGCGGAGAGTAGTCTGTGCGCTGGTGACGAGGGCTGTCACGACATCGAACACGTTGTCTGGGTATGCGCCGGGTATTGTGACGCCAGGTCTCAGTTAAAGGAATCCCTTCGGGCTCGAGGTAGACCACCCAATGTACCAGTCCGAGATATGCTGGCAACTCGAGATTTCCCCTATATGTCCCTTATTTATACCTTCATAAAAACGATAAATATCTCAATTTAGCCCCTCTCTTTTATTTCTCGTTTTTAGAGTTTCCTCCTGCCTTGTGGAACCGATCAGCTCCTGTGTGCCACTATGTAACCGCCGTCGCCCTTACCACTGCGCCTGCATAGAAGGAAACTGAAGCGAGAGCGACTCCGGTACTCGACGACTTATTAGACTGAGGCGCAAATTTGTTTCGCTGATCCCCCTTCCGCCCCCCCCCCCCCCCCCCGTTCGAGCGAATGTTGCAAGTTTTGCTCTTCTTTCCCTATCTCTCCCCTGTCCTTGATACAACTGCTGCTACATTGATGCGGAAATAAGCCACCCTCTGAATATCTTGACCAAGCATAAGTTTTAGTTAAAAAATTCAAATTAATATTCTGTATTCCTAGTTTTAAGATAGCTATAATTTTTACTCTTTATTGAAACTCTTGTCCTCCATCTTGTAAATAGAATTGAATCCCTAGTTTTAAGATTTCTGTGAAGTTTCTCATAAATATTTGTTCCCCCTTTTGTGTACTAAACTATATTGTTAGTTTTAAGATAACCGTAAAATATTTCGTAAAATACTATTACTCCCCCTCTTGTATATCAAAGTGAATCCCTTGTTTTAAATTTTTTTTCATAAAAAAATCTTTTGGTCCTCTCTTGTATATTGAATCTTATTTCTAGTCTTAAGATAGCTGTAAACTTTTTTTTCCTTTGTAAAAAAAAATATTTCAACATTGTAACCTCCTAGTTTTAAGATATCCAAAATGTAAAAACATAAGCATTTGGCACCGCCAAGCTAACGCATTTGTGCCTATCAAATAAACGAAATGAATAAAAAAAAATACTATAATCATCACGTTTTTGTGTTTTTCGTTTGTAATTATGAACCATTTTTCATAAAAATAATATAAAATGACAATAAAAATATATTTCAATTTGATAAATAAACATTTTCTTAGCAAAAAAGCGGTCGGATTTGCCCCACCGCGTCATTTTTCATTACGATGCAATTAAAAAAAGTTATGAAAAAGGTTAAACCAAATTCATCTACGCACTTTGTAGGACTTTAATCAAAGAATTTAAATCCACTTACATTTTTTATGCAATCACGTTAACAATCAGAAATATCCTGTAGGCAATAATGCACAAAAGTCAAATCAAAAGTTGTAAAAACACACTTTTTGTCGTTTGAGCATCTCAATGTAGATTAAGAAAATGCTGTCATGCCACCATTATGGTTATTTTCGATGCTCTACACGACACCATTAATATTAGTTCGCGTAGTGCTTCTGATTTTCGGTAACAGAGAGGGGTCGGGTTTATCCAACGGTCAGATTTGCCCCACCTTACCCTATAGAATTCGCTCAAACTTTCAAGATTTTTTCTAAGGACCGAAGGGCCAAGTCTTATATACCAATCGACTCAGCTCGACGATTTGGGACAATGTCTGTGTGTGTCTGTGTGTGTATGTAACGGACAAACTCTCATTCGTGTTTCTCAGCAATGGCTGAACCGATCTTATCCAAACTAATTTTAAATGAAAGAACTAACAAACAGTAAGAACGCTATTAATTTGTTTTTGATTCTGATGTTTAGTTTCCAAGATATGAATGTTTAAATGTGTGAAAATGGCGTTTTTTGCAGTTTTTTTTAATTATCTGCCGAAATGGAGAACATAGATTACCAATTTATATATTTTTAGGCTGCTTATACAAATACCTTTCGAACAAGCTATAGATTGTTGAAATTGGACTATTATCAAAAGAGATATTTAACATTAAATGCGGACGAAAGATTTTTATCATTTCCCATTGCAACAAATATGACCAAAAACATGTAATCTATTATTAAAGCCAAAACGGCTTATTTTAGGTCAATAGTATCTTCGGAGAATTTAATGGAGGCAATATGCCCTTTTTTGGTATTGTGCTTTTGCTGATTAATCCCCCTATGAGTGAGATATTTTCACAAATTTTCTTGGAAGTGATTATATCGAAATGATGCCTTCAGCAAATTTGTATTTCTTACTTTTGCGAATAACTTTAATGAAGACTTAAAATATCTATTTTGAATACTTTAAAAGTTATAGCTTGTTGTTTGTGGATTACCTTTTGTCGCCTATTTATTGTTCAATATAGTAATAATCCATTGAAATAAGCCAAACATTATGGCAGCCCTAAGTTTGCGCCGCTAAAACAACAAAAATGATCCATAAAAAATTGAAAAACGATCCATAAAAAAGTTGTCAATGTTCCATAAAACAAAACTGAAAATCCATAAAACAATGTGAATGATCCATAAAAAGGGGTGATTTGATCCATAGATTATGTAAAATTGAACCATAAAATGGTCGCAAAAGAGCACTGAAATAGTAATAAAAGAGCAATTAAATTCAACCAATGCCCCATAAAAATATTGGAAATGTTCCATAAAATGATACATTTTGCGCCATAAATTAACTGACATTGATCCATAGAATATTAACAATGTACAATAAAACACGTCGATATGTTCCATAATGTCGACAAAAATGTTCCATGGTATTACAAAATGGAGCAATAAAATATCAGAAAAAGTTCCATAAATTTGATGAAAATGTTTGCTAAATAATTTTTCTTGGTCCATAAAAGATGTAAAAATGAACATTAGAAATGATTCATATATCGATTTAACGGAATGGATCATGGATATTTACAAAACGATCCATAGGAAAAGAAAATGTAAAACGTTCCATTAATATGTGCTTATGCACCAGAAAAATCAAATTTAATGAATTCATGCGAAATTTTTGCTGTTCGAACTAATAATAAAGTTTATTACATTTGGTTGTAATGTCAAACTACAACAAACCATGCATACATGCACTGCATATAACTACAACAAACAATGCATACATTATAGTTAAACTTAAGCTTCCGTATCCCACTAGTCAGGTAACTGACCTTAGCTAACCTGAAATCATTATGGCAACTCTTTAAACGTCAGGGTATTTATGATATTAGAGCGCTGAGAGTTATTAGACCACTGATACAGGCTGGCATGAGTCGCAAATACTATCTGAATAACTATCTGTAGCGAAAACGAACACTTTATACACGAACACTGACTAATGTGGCTACGCCACATCGCTTTCTAGTGCACTGTCCGACTTCGCTGCCGCTCAGTCGGCTTTTAACTAGCTATAGCCCCTATGTTTAAGTAAACCGGGCAAACGAGAGGACCACAGGTTTGCTTGCAATTCCAGCTACGGGTTAATCAATGCCTCGTCCAACGGATCCTCAGCGGCTTTGCGCCGCTTCGGATCCTTGGCCTCGGATATGCGGCCAAGCCGCATCACACTAGCTCCCAGTATAAGCTCACTTGTTAAAACACTGTCACTGTTATGAGAATTATTAAGCACAACTTATTTTTTCAGTTTACCATAAAATTTCGCATGAATTCATTAAATTTATTTTTTCTAGTGCATAAGCACATATTAATGGATCGTTTTGCATTTTCTTTTCTTATGGATCGTTTTGTAAATATCCATGAACCATTATTTAACGTTCGATATATGAATCATTTCTAATGTTCATTTTTACATCTTCTATGGACCAAGAAAAATTATTTAGCAAACATTTTCATCAAATTTATGGAAATTTTTCTGACATTTTATTGCTCCATTTTGTAATACCGTGGAACATTTTTGTCGATATTATGGAACATATCGACGTGTTTTATTGTACATTGGTAATATTCTATGGATCAATGTCAATTAATTTATGGCGCAAAATGTATCATTTTATGGAACATTTCCAATATTTTTATGGGGCATTGGTTGATTTTAATTGCTCTTTTACTACTATTTTAGTGCTATTTTGCTACCATTTTATGGTTCAATTTTACATAATCTATGGATCAAATCACCCCTTTTTATGGATCATTCACATTGTTTTATGGATTTTCAGTTTTGTTTTATGGAACATTGACAACTTTTTTATGGATCGTTTTACAATTCTTTATGGATTATTTTAAATATTTTATATGCAAAAGTACATTTTCCCAAACATTATTGATAAAACGAATTTTATATTTCATTTTTCTATCTGCAACCGCTAGAAATAATCACCGAACACTTCCAAGTTGTCTGGAAGGAACTTGATAACTTATCAGTGCAAAAATGTTCATTTGTACGAACCTTCTGACTGCAATTTTTCTAACTTATAACCATCAGATCGATCTGAAACATATCGGAAAATGAAAGCGAAGTAAATAACTCCTAGCAACGGCGTAGCCAAGAGAAGGTTTCGGGGTTTAACACCATACAACCCCCCCACCCAAAAATATATTGGAATGAATTTGAAAATTTATTGATGCTGACTGATTTAATTCAATATTACAATAACAATTACCTGATCCGTACATTGATAACCTGTTGTTGTAAACATCATGAGGACTTTTGATAAATAGTCGGAATGGGGTCCTGATATGTAACTGATCTATTGGTCTTGATTTCACAGTTGTCTAATAGCATCAATATCAAATTCCTGCTTGAAAACATTCCAATAGAAAATTACAGAGTTCTGTAATCAATCATAATCCTCAGATTTCTTTTCAAATTGAGCTCGCTTTTGTAGAGATGTACTGTAATAAGGGTCTTTATTTAATAGGAAGCGAAGTTAAAATCGATTTAATGTCTATGAAACATAGAACAGCTCACCAAAAAAATTAATAAACCAACATTTGCTAAAAATGTTTTTGCCTTTCTCATTTACTCTAAAATTCGTCAATCTAATTTCGACCGGGAGGGCCGAGTGTCATATGCCAATCGACTCAGTCCGTCGAGATCGGAAAATGTCTGTGTGTATGTGTGTATGTGGAAAAAATGTGACCTCTGTTAATCAGAGATGGCTGGATCGATTTGCACACAGTTAGTCTCAAATGAAAGGTACAACCTTCCCATCGGCTGCTATTGAATTTTTCATTGATTGGACTTCCGGTTCCGGAGTTCCGAGTTGAAGAGTGCAATCACACAGCAAATTCGTTGCGTTGCGTTGCGTTGCGTTGTGACGATGATTTTGGCGGATTGCACACTGACTTCATCATGTTTGACTGCTGATTATCTAATAAGAGTTGCTTAGGAAGTGGTAAGTAGGAATTCATACCAATCCGACCCATATTAAAACCTCAACAGCATGATAGCCATCATTGCCGGCCGCCCCCATCTCCATCGTTCACGGGGAAGGATAAAGGATAAGGTAGACAGGAAGTGTTGATGCTCCACCTACTTAACGGAAGGACGACGATTCATCAGACTCTTCCATAGGTGTCGCGGAGTTGGTGGTTTGGAAGGGTATCAGGTCTAGGATTCGCTCCAAGCAAACGATGCGACCTGTAAAGCATATTTTATTAGGTAGTTGTTTAGTTAGTCTTCGAGTGCACGATCACTCGAAAAAGAGATGATCTTGTTTAGTTTTTGGTTATTTTTAAACTCTGGGCAGCCGGCTACCGAGAGTATACTATGTTCCCTAAACAAAAACAATTTGAACTCCACACAGCCGATCGTGGGAGTATTGCCTGGAAAAGCTAATCTTATCTGCGTAATGGGCCGGATCACTATTTATTGCAACAGTATTTGGACAGAACTCGCTACTTCTTCTCTACGATATATTTATTGGCTTGAAAACTACCAAGTGACAGCATATTATACTGGCAAAAATAGCGCGAGATGTTATAAATCAAGGAAAGTATTTCTTATTTTCCATATCGGATTGTTTGTGGAATACAAGTATACGAGCGATAATACCGAACACTGAAGGGAAATATAAAGGATTGTTAATCTGATGCACGGGCTTGTTAGCAATAACGGAGCTTTAAATTAGGTTCATAAAAACAGACGCGGCGAATTTTCAATACGTATTGAGCCGTGTTCATAGATACTAGTCAGATTAGTCGTATTGGGGCTAATTTCCGATCAACTATTCATTTTTACGGCAATGTTTTCTCGACTAGATCTGTTCGCACCCTCTCATTCTGTTCGCACCCTCTCATTCTGCGGTCTAAGGACCAAATGTCATCAATAGACTTAGAATCGCGTGGAGGCATGAGATAGGAAACTTGTAAGAATTTTGCTATCCCACCGTTTGACTACCAGAATGGATGGGAGAACAGTAATACTAGCAAATACCGACTACCATAAGAGCGGTGCAAATTTGAACGAGTGACGTAGAGTACTGCACTGAAAAAAGGACCAGGAGTGCGATTTTACGAAGTTTTAGCTTCCGATGGTCCTACATTTTCTGACAAAGTGAAGTTCTTGAATGTTGAGATTTTTATTACTGTTTAGAAAAGCAAAAGTATCATAAAGCTAGTGTCAGGCCTTCATGAGACCTCAAGAAGTCACTTTTGGAGGTATTCGTAAATGTAGATTTGTCGGTAGACGGTTCCAAATATAATAGAAAAATACCTAATTTAACACAACTACAGATCACTTGCAACATAAAAAGCTTTTTGTGAAATTCGACAGCTCCATCTTAGGCCAATTCAATAAATTTCCTGCATGAAAGTTTCCATTTTTTAAAAACGGTTTTTAAGCCAAAGCTTTGGAAGTTAAACCTTGGCGTGGAAGTGCCGGTATATTAATATATTCTGTTACTTAGTGTAGAATTAGATTTCGTCATTTACGGCTAATATACAACCGCCAGAAGAAACTTAAAACGTTGGTACACAATCAAGAAAGGCGAATCAGAAAAGGTATATGTCAGTGATTCACTAAATACAGACTGGAAAGAGGGTAATATGGAAAACCTTAAGGTCCGCCCAGATTAAGTCTTCGGTACGGAACAAAACCTCGGCCTAGGAACTCCTAGCATGTTGTTAGTCGCCTCTTACGACATGGGAGCAGTTCCCAGAGGTTCTATTCTTGGTTGAAATAGTGCAAAAAGATTTCAGCCCGCCGGACACCACACGGCTTGAGTGCAATCACACAGCAAATTCCCATATAAACTGAAATGAAAACTTTTCAAAATCAAATTTGTATTTTTGATGCCAAATGACTTTATAATGCATGAAACATTGAGATTTGATGTAAACTCGAAAAAAATAATGTTTGACAAAAATTGATTTTTTTTGGACTTTGGTACATTTTAGCCTTTCTCATATAGAAAGGTTATGCAATCACTCTAAAAATCGTCAATCATACCGGCCCGGAGGGAGTATGCAGTGAGGTGTTGCTACTTTAAAATTTAAACTAGTTTAAAATGTCTTAACAAGTTGAAAATTTTCGACAGGACCCGGACCTCCCGGATCTTACTATGTGATACTGAAACATGGCTTGAATCCAGCGGCGGTCAAGCGATGTTTCAGTATCACATAGTATCTCAAGATCGTGGCTGTCGATCCATTGTACGAATGTGCAAATCGTACTGAACATGTAATATTCATTTCCACCATTGTATTGAACATAACCAGCCATGGAATCATGGTCTGGACAAATGAGAAAAGCACAATTGCACCACTAGGTGGATTAAAACAGGTTTTTATTTTGGAAATGCGTAGAGTTGACACGAAACCGTAATATGATTAATAACGAGGATAACACTTTCCGAATGTAGAGAGAAATTTATGAAAAATGACGATTTCCATTCGACTCTAGCAGGCCCTGATCGATTTTGATGAGAATTTGATTTTTGTTGTATGACCAATTATATGCATAGGTCAAATGTTCAAAAACAGTAATTTAAGGTCAAGATACTAAACCTCCGAAATTGGCGGTTTCAAAACGATGTCATTTTGAAACCGCCAATTTCGGAGGTTTAGTATCTTCGATGAGTTTTACAAACGTTAAACAGCGCATCATTTGATAAAATAATTTTGGCGGCATATCGTCCAAGAAGTATTTATGGTGAATTTTCTCAGGTTAATATTCATGACTATAATAAAGTCTCAACAAATTCGCTAAAGACACGAACTCTGTTACTATTTTCTGAAAAATTAATTCTGCATAATTTTAAAACTTCAAAAATTCGGTTTCGGAATTATGCCGGACATTAGGATCGATTTTCACCAAATCCCCACCAATTGTAAAATTGGTATTGTAAAAAAACATAACGACGATACTTCAATGCTGATAGGTGCGACCGAAGAAGTGAACAATCGCCAAAGGGACTATATACTATATATACTATCATTTTGTCAATTTCAATAGCAAACACAAATTTTAAATTAATAATTTCAAATACTTCATGAAGTTTTGGGTTTTGATCACTGAATCATGCAGTCTAGAATGTAAAAAACACAATAGTTCTTAAATAGGAAATAAAACCAAGTCTGGAAATATTCTCTGTTGATTTTCTTTGAATGGTGTCACTGGTAGTATCGCTTTTTTTCAAGAAAAAGCGTTGATTTTTTTTTCAAGAGAAAGCGTTGATTCGATTTTTTTGGCTCAGTACAATATACATAGGGGAACTGGGGGCAAGTCCGACACCTTAAGCGCAATCATTTTTCTAAAATACCGCAAAGCTCCAAAAATTGTATATTCTGTGCGTAATCCTTGTTTAGATGGTTCTTAACAAAATATAATTTTTAAGTGTTTCAAAAAATTGTATTCATTAAAAATTATTGGTTGCCAAAAAATGGAGAAAGATAACATTTTAAAAAAGCTGCGGGTAAGACCAACACCCCGAAGTGGTAAGAGCGACACCCTTGTTAGCTTTCTTTTTGTCCAATTTTTTTCATTAAAAATGTGTTGTGTATGTGTGATAAAGTGTAACTATGTGTATATGAGTATATGTGATACAAATGCATGCTTTCTGGAATTTCATCGCTTAGCAAGAGGAAGAGCATACGAATGTGTGGTGTGAATAAATAATGTTCAACACTTGGTTTGTATTATGGTATAGATTTTCCCTCTTAATCTTTTCAAGCTTTATTAGCGCTTGTGAAACCATTCTAAGAAGTACGATCAGTTCTGCAAGAAGAATATATCCCCTGTTACTAAGATTCATTCACTTACAACTAACATACGCTTTTGTAGTAAGCTATCCGATTCGTGTTATGATTTTTCGGAACTCTGTTGATCAACAATCCGGCAGTCGATGGAAATTGTTCTTCAATATCATTTTAGAATCTCATATTAGATTATCCTTTTTCCATTCGTTCTATATAAAAACTGTGAATAGCGCTCAACTTGATTTTTAATTTTTTGGTAGGCTTGAGACAATACTGACAATGAATAAATGCAAATACCAGAGTTTCCGTATATTTCAAATATTAACATGATGTTATAAAAGTAGAATACCGTAAATAACTCCCAGTCGTTCGCATTGAATCAAAAATGAACTCAACCATAAATAAATAGCGTGTCGATCTTACCCCTCCTAAAACTGTCGGTCTTACCCCAACAGTGCACATTTTTGTTAAATGTCCAATAAACAGTGTTGGAATACTCAAACTTATCCTCAACGCAGATAAATAATGATATGGAGAGTAGATTAGAATGTGCGGCAAAAATACTGGTGATTTTCAAAGCCTTTGTGCTGTTAAAACCTTAAAGTGTTTCAACTAAAAATAACATCCAAGTGCGCATCAACTTTGTTTTCGCATGTTTTGTTTATTTTGTGACGTTGGATGAATCTCTATGGCATCTGTGTGTCTCGAAATACTCAAAATAATCGTACTAATGATATCCTGTTATTATTGCATAATTCAAAATTTGACATCTGGGAAAAGCCGTGGGGTGTCGGGCTTACCCATGGTGTCGGACTTGCCGCCAGTTCCCCTAACCCCTTTAGGAAAATTCAGTTTTCCCACCACAATGCATTGATTCAGGAATTTAGATATTTTATTAACAGAGCGTTAGCAATAATTCGTTTGTATGTCTATTTTATGGGCCATTTTTTCGCTTTCCCATTGATTTGGCTTGAGATTTCTAGCACTGATGTTGTCCTATGCTGATTTGAGCGATTCTCTGAGTCCTGCCACTATCCCATGTAGTATGTGTTATCAAAAACATCGCGAAGCATCAAGTTCTAAATGTTCTCAAACGATATAATATCCGAAGAGAGTGATAAGAGTTATGAGAAATGTCTCATCACACTGTTAGGTGGATTAAAAGCGTTTTTGGTCATATTTCTGGCAATGGGAAATGATAAAAATCTTTCGTCCGCATTTAATGTTAAATATCTCTTTTGATAATAGTCCGATTTCAACAAGGTATAGCTTGTTCGAAAGGTATTCGTATAACCTGCCTATAAATATATATTAATTGGTAATCTATGTCGGCAGATAATTTAAAAAAAACTGCAAAAACGCCATTTTTACACATTCAAACATTCATATCTTGGAAACTAAACATCAGAATCAAAAACAAATTAATAGCGTTCTTACTGTTTGTTAGTTCTTTCATTTAATATTGGTTTGGATAAGATCGGTTCAGCCGTTGCTGAGAAACACGAATGAGAGTTTGACCGTTACATACACACACACAGACATTGTCCCAAATCGTCGAGCCGAGTCGATTGGTATATAAGACTCGGCCCTCCATCCTTGGAAAAAATCTTGAAAGTTTGAGCGAATTCTATACATTTCTTTTATAAGAAATGTAAAAGGTAAAAATTTCGCTAAAATGTCTCTCAAACAACTTAAATTTGCAGTTCTAGATCACCGACGGCCAACCAAACTTTCGTTGACTACATTGACCACCATAGACGGTTCCGGAAGTGCCCGGGAAAAGCGGTCATCTTTCAAAATTTACGAACTCACATCAGTTTCCCGGAAATGGTTGGACCGATTTTCACAAACTTAGTCCCAAATGATAGTTATAATATCCCCACAGATGTGTATAAAATTTCGTACGGATCGCTTATATGGGTCCGGAACTATAGTCTAAACTGTCCGGTCACATATGAAATTCCCATATAAGCCGGAACTCAATTTTTTTTTCAAGGGGGGGACCCCATGAAATTTCATAAATCAAATTCGTATTTTTGATGCCAAACATCTGTAAAATGCATGAAACATCGAGATTTTATGTTATCTCGAAAAGTTTTTTATTGTAAAAATCGACTTTTTGGGACTTTGCTGATTTCGCATCTTTCTTCAGTTCAATATTACCGTGGCTGTTTTTTCTTTTGCAGAATTTTAGAACTCGAATAATGATTTCTTTTCTTGTATATTTGTCATGTCATGTATAATAATAAAATATAAAATATGTATTTGAAAGCTTTTAATGAATATAAACAACGCAAACAACATCCATGATTGAGAAAGGCACAATTGCACCGCTAGGTGGATTAAAACAGGTTTTTTGCCCCGTAACAGCCGACAAGAGCACCCGGGTATGAAAAAACTGAAATGCTCATAACTGCGGTATTTTCTAACCCATTTTGACTCTTTTAGCTGTTTTGGATTCAGGAACCCATCTACTTTTAGACTCTGTGAAAATGAACCGGATGAATTCATCTGGTTGTCGGGATTTCGGATGCTTCCGGAAGAATGATCCGGTATTGGAATACCATTTGTAAATTTCAATGGGATACTGGCAATACGGGTATCAAAATTCATGAAAAATTCAAAATTCGAAACGGACATTCCTGAACAGGGGTGGCATTACGCATCTCGATTCGATCAAAATTCTATCGACTCGACCGTGTTTCGCATTATGTATTTCGAACCGAGCTCGAAAGAAAATTTTCGTTCGAGTTGGTTCGAAGAAGTACTAGATTATCGAGAAGTGTTGGCATTTTCTGCTTGTGTTCGCCGTAAAAAAACGCATAATATCTCGCTCCGCTTTGAGATAGGTTTTACTCGTGAAAATACGTTGATAAACTCCGGAAAGTGTTACGAACCCGTTCGTCTGCTGTTCCTCTTATGAAGGATCGCATTAGTTTTATCAAACGGGCAAAAGAAATTGATATAACTGCTGAAATAAACTCGCTCGCTACTTGTTGAATGTTTTTTTTCGCCATTGTTCACAATATCGAAATAAAACGAAATAACACAATGGACTGCCAAAAGTGTTCACAAGCAATCGATGATGCTGATTTGTTCACGGTGTGTGAAGGAGTTTGCAACAAGACATTTCACGCAGATTGTGTCGGAATATCAGAAGCTGGATTATCGTCACTCACCGGCAACAATATTATTTGGATGTGTAACGAGTGTTTAAAGCAATTTTACGAATTTCGTGATACCGTTCAACCAAAAATCGAAGAAGAAATATCTTGTTTGCGTACGAAAGTGGACGACATTCTCAACTCTCTGTCCTTGATATTACCTTCAACGAATGAAACTAAGTGTTATCACTCTACTCCAGAACCGACACTGAACCTTAAAACGAGATCAAGATCGCCGGAAAGTTTCAGAAGAAACAAGACCGCAGAGATGCTTTCTCCGCAGCATCCTCCGACAGAGAGTGAGCAAATGTTTTCGCTCTATCTTTCCAACATCGATGCCCGAGTAACCGAAGCAGAATTATCAACGATGGTTTCGAATTCTCTTGGCCTCAAAGAAACTGATCACATCGACGTAACGAAACTTGTCCCGAAATGGAAAAACTGCGATACATTGGAGTATGCATCATTTAAAGTTGATGTGGATAATAGGTGGATGCCAATGGCTTTGCGGACCACAACTTGGCCTCAAGGAGTTGTTTTTCGAAAATTTGTAACTATGCGTACTACTACTTGGAAGCCAGGCAGTTGAATTCATAATTCTTATTGAAATTTGTGTCTATGTAGTTACGTTGACGCTTTTATATTGTTTTGGTGATGAATTTTAAATTTGATTGCAATGTGTGTTATTACTATATATAAGCTAACGATGTTGTACATTAAATGTAAGGTTCCTTCAATAAGATCCTTCGAGGTCCGTTGAAGTAATAATAAATAAATAAATAAATAAATAAATAAATAAATTATGGAACCATAACAATCGAACTCGAAAGCGACTCGAGTCGGACGTATTTGCTCGATAGTTTTATTGCTGTCGATGTCGTTCGAGATTATGATTTGTGTTTTTATTTCATGTCATTCTTTAAATTGGTTTACAATCGTAATACTTAGAGGATATAAAATTACCAAAAGGTGTAAAAAGCTCCCACGTACTTTGAGCTACTTTATGTTATATCTATTTTCACCATCAGGAACATACTTTTTTTGGAAAAAGTGTTACTAAATATTGCTAATAAATTATCCTACACCAAGTAATAATAAAAAAGTGTTAAAACAAATCGATGGAGCACCTTGACTTGTTTAATCGCTATTTGATAGATGTATAGAATCACAATCATTCTTGATTTCAAAGTGGTGATTTTATATTCTAATTGATGCATTTGTTCCCGACTATACCTCAATTGTTTTCAATGTCACAGTAAAGCCTTGAATTCAATACCATAATGTACATTTTATACACCAACAGAATTAGGTGTTATATTGTTATTTGTATTAAATGCATGAAAATACAGAATATTATTGATGCATTCAAATTTGTTAGTAATTCAATTTGATTAAATGTTCCTTGCTATATAAGAATATAGCAAGGAACTTTTAATCAAATTGAATTACTAACAAATTTGAATGCATCAACCGATTAAAAATTATACCATCCACAATTTCTGGAAACACTTCATTTTGATTATAACAAAATAATTAACTAACAAGTACACGGAAAACCCCGCAAACACGAAAAAGAAATTTTCGTCTTGACTATAGAGTTCTATGCAAATGATATCACTCACACTACTTGGGGGTTTGTTTTCCTCCAGCTGTCATATATAAAACTGTCAGCCAATTTAAACATTAGAATTAGCTCTCCTAAAGTATTTATAATGGTGTTGAAATGCTCTATGTCGCTGTAGAACATATTCGGGAGACGTAGAATTACGGTTGGTCAGATTCCATCATGAAAATAATCCGACCAAAAATGTGTTTTCGTCCATCTATGACAGGTGAAGGAAAACAAACCGTTGAACACACTAATAGACTTACATATTGTCAAGTTCTCTATTTCAACTAAAAATGGCTATTTTAACGAACTAGTTTTTAAACTTTTGCGTCATCAATTGCTATAAAAATTGTTGCATTTGGAAGCTATCAGTTTCCTGAAAAAACCCTGAAAACCAAAATTTTAATGCAAAATTAGCTATATTTATTGAAAAGGGCAGTTTGCTCGCTATGATTATGGTCCAAAAGATTTGATAAAAGCGGTTTCTGCAGATAATATATTCCATCGTGCGACTGAGGTCCGAATAAGAGACACTACCAGCTAGGCCTAGTGGCAGATCATTTGTGATGCATTTTTAAAAATCAGCTAAATTAAATGCATATCTTTCCATCAAAATAGAAATTCGTAATGTATTTTGCGTTGCGTGTAAGACGTCAAAACCCTAAAAAAATTAGCCCTACTTTCAAAGCCCTACTTTGGAAGTGCAAAGTTGATGCAAAAATGGAATCTAAATGCATTTTTTATAATTTGATGCAAATTCGTTATACATTTCTAGAGTGATCTTCCCCTAGAGCTAGGCATTACGATGTTTCGGTGCTTCAACTTAAACAGCGAGATATATTAAAATTTTTTGGTAAGAAGTTCAAGAATACAGTTATATCAAACTAACATATTGCCCAAGCAATGAAAAAAGGTGGTGAGGGTGAGTGACGTGAACAAATTATTAACATGTTTGGGTCAATTTATTTACCACTACACACTATTTTTATTGTGTGAATTTGACGCTCATCGGAAAAAAAAAAACAAAACAAACTGCAATTTTGTTCACACTGAAAAAAATTCCTAAGTGGAATTAAAATTATCATACGATGAAAAAAATCCTTACTCGTTTTCTGCAACGAAGCATTTTCGTGCATTGTAAATAGTTCGATTCGTCTAATTGACGAACTGAAAAAATGGCAAGATGAGCGAAAAGTTGAGTAGTTTTACATATTTAATGTACGGGTTATTCCACGTCAAATTTTCAACCACAATTTTAATTTCTACCAAAAAGTTTTTTTGCGTTAGGCCATTACAAATCTTTTTTAAAAATTATGTCCAAGTACAAATTGTTTTCTGAAGGGGGGGCAAACAAAAAATAAATATTTATTTTAATAAACAAATTTTTTTTTCTTTTTACATTTTCTTTCGATTGAACAATCGTGGACGTTTCCACAGGGTGATTTCGTATAGCGGGGTTGAGCTATTTGTTTTACTAGAAAAATTCAAGCAAACATTACTGAATCAATCAAAAGTTCACATAGGAAAGGGATGCTAAAGTTTTCGTTTTAAATAATTTTCCGAACAGTGCAATTTCTAAATTCCCAAAAAAAGCTTGAAAGTTCTCTAGAACTTAATGTAAACATTTAAGAGTACATTAAGGTATTAACTTTTGGTTGCTTAAATAGTTTTCATTCCGTTGTGGCGGCACATGGACCGACTGTACACACAAGGCATGAAAATCGGTCAAAGGTGAACCTGCTTGATAACAATGTACAGAAACAGGATTGCAACATTTCACTTATGGACTTTTGGAAAACATTCTGGATATCTGAAAATGTCTGTATGTTTTATAGTATGGTTAAAAAAGCTTCAAAACTGCATTGGCCCTAGGTGGGACTCACGTTTGTGCCTAACCACTACTAACAGTCCTCACTTTTCTTCTTTCAAAAAAGTGAGGTTCTCGTGGAACAAAAGCACGAGACTGCATCGAAGCGTTATATCGCGGGGAGGCTGATTTATTCTCAAGACAAAATGATACATTGGAGCGGTTTAGCTCCGAACACATATCCGGCTAATCGCAGTGATGAACTTCCGTTAGCCATTTGGCTCCCATTTCTGTGAACCATTTAGTTCCTGTTTTCGCGAGCCATCTCAATTCCTCGTCGGAAGTTCTCCCGATACCGATGCCTGTTGCGCGAGTCATTTAGCTCCCAGTTTTGTCGCAATCTACTCGCATAGTCAATAAATCCTACTCAAAGGGCCAACCAGTACTTGGCGAGGACGGTTCGGCGATACCGGATAGAGCGTAGCTTCTGGTTCGCTGCTTCCGGTTCGTTGAAAACTCGACGACCCACCGCTGGTGCTTCACTCGACCTACTCGATCTTGTCCCTGACGGTGAAACTAGTCTGCTCACATGCTTCGGTCCAGCGATTTCCGCTTGTTCGTGGTGCTCAGTACACTGGCGCCTCAAGCAAAGCTGTGGTTGCTCTCACAGCCTTCCCCTTAACATAATCGTCGTGACTTTAAAAGTTCAAGTCGATGATATATTTTCCGACCGCGCTGTCTTTCGGCTGCTAGTCATCACCAACTCTGTTTTATGATGGGCAATCGTCTCCGTGTCGAGTGTCTCCTCTTCTAGCGATTGTCCTATTACTTGGAACACCACATCATCCATGAAGCCGAAAATCGTTATATCTCTGGGAAAGTTCAGCTTCAATACTTCATCGTACACTGCGTTCCACAGCGTCGAGTCTAGGAACGTCAGTTGTATCTCTGCTGTCTCCACAGCTCCCACAACCGTTTGGATGGATTTCACTGTAGACCTGCCTATAAGGAAGCCGAATTACATGAGATGCCGTTCTCACGGTCCGCGTACTTCGTTAGCTTGTTCAGGATTACTCCTTCTCTCTAACATTACCAAGGGATATATTGACTACGCTGAAAGATTTCCATGTTGTCCCGGTATCGGAAGCAACATCAGCTTTTGTCGCTTCCAATTATCGGATCGTTTTGAACATATCCGGGCTCTCATGTATCGCTTCACTTTTATGGCTTTCGCCATCTCGATAACCTGTTTGTTGGTAAACCGATCTTCATCGTTGTGATCATACCTAATAATAGATTCATGTTGTGGGGAAAACCTTTCGATGGTGACCTCCATCTATTCCGGGCACCTTTCAGGTGGTGCAGCTGAGCCTTTTATCTTTGTTATGCCAACTTTGTAGGTCTCTTTTAAGGAAATTCGCGTTGGCTTTGTGGTAAGGCTTTCTTGTACAGCTTGACTGCTTTGTTGAGAGCGGTTCTTGCAGCTCGCTTACCTCGAGCCTTCTGACTTCTTTTTAATTTTAAATATATTTGACACGGCTCAATGCGTTAGCACAACTGAGCCGTGGAGCGCACCTTGGGGGTCATTTGGTCAGTCTTCTCTCGCGTTTTCGTTTACGTCCATGTCATCATCGGTACTGCATTCATCTTGCTCATCGTCGGATGTTCTTATTTGTTGTTTGTGCTTACGGGTCACTATTGTAAATTCTTCTTCATCGGTATTAGATTCCTTATTGGTGGTGTTGGTTGTTGGTTTGGAAACATTTGCTGTAATCGTTGTTACTTCGATGTTGGTAATGGCAGTTGGTTTAGTGGTACTGGGGCCGATCGTTGTTGAGCTGGTGCTTGTGAATGCCTGGTCTGCAGTCGTTGGTTTACCAACTGGTTGTGGTTTAACATACGATGATTGTATACCGGCTTTGGTCGTATCAGGTGGAATTTCTTTAGCATTCTCTGCGCAAGGTTTCCCGTGGTGTAGCGGATGATCACAATATTGACAGGTAGGAATCTGTCCTGGGTGCGTGACTAGTGTTCGTTGAGAATATTCAACACCATGAGGTGATTTGCATGTGAAAGTCAAGTAAGAGGGAATAGGTTTTGTCGGACGCATTCTTACCACACGAACTCCATTGCGGAGTCTTGGGAAGAAATTCCTCCAACTATCTTCCTTAACACTATTCACCTCTCCGTATTTTGACAGGATTTGTTTGATAGCGAAGGAACTAGTACGTGGTGCCAGGTCATGTCAACATTTATATACGTTGGGATACTGTATAAAATGTCATTACATTCGATGACGTGTTTCATGTTGTTCTGGGAAGCGAATGATTCTGCTTGACTAATATTTTTTAGCATATTCAGTACCGCATGACGTAAATGGTGGAATTGCACCGCATAAAGTACCGCAAGCTACGTTGAACTTCAAGTTCACCTTCAACATTTGCTCCCCCTCATGAATTGATGGTATTACCGGATGTTTCGTGTAGTCAACAGCAACACAGTTTGCCTGCATCGTGATATACTTTTGCTTTGCATAGTCACTCATTGTTTGTTCACGTTTCACACACTAGGCAGAAGGAATCAATTTTTGCCAAGCGTCGCGCTGGTAAATTTGATTACTTGCCCTGCTATTGCAGCGGAGCGATTTCTAGCTTCTGAACTGAGCGAGATGAGAAACCGAAGTGATCTCCGACTTCTTCTCCAAGCTCGGAGGCAACTTATACGTAGATCGATAATCGTCGTATTGCACCGGGCGACCGTTTCTCAGTTTCCCATCCCTTGGTATGGTCGCATTACACGCCTTTGTTAGTAGTGCCGTGAACTCGTTCGCATTTAGGTTAAAGAGGATACCCTCAAATTCAAGTTCTTCGACGGACACATTCCTGTGAAAAATCGCTGTTTTCCATCTTCACTCGTTTATTTATCTCCTACATATTCATATTCATGTGTAGTTCATAGTCCTGTTATCAATGCTGTACCAAATCGCTTGGTGGTCGCTGTGGATATATCCTCGCACACTTTTCGGTCCATCTTTCCGGTTACTCCAAGGCTACAAAAATTGACATCGATAATGGATTCCCGGTTCTTCCTGCGGTAAGTGCCGATGATACCATTATTTGTAAGATCTATATTAAGCTTTGCTAGAGCATTCTTGATCGCTGATGGCCAGACAAAGTTTTTTTGATTCCAGCGTCTATCTCGAAAATTTCGCATGTTTCTGGTTCTTGGAATATTTCAGAATTAATGTCTCTTCAGCTTTTTGGAAAACGGCTTATTCAATTTTCACAAGCTTAGCCTTAAATGGAAGGTTTGGTAGCAGATTCATAAGAATCGCACATATGGCTGCGGAAATACGGTATGAATACTAAGTCCCATATGAAATCTTTAAATGTCAAAAACCTTTCGGTAAAGCTCATGTATATTGAATATTGAATCACATATAAATCTCCAGGAGTCTGATTTGAATTCAGATTGTTTCCTTATCGAAATTATTTTCGAATGCAACGATCGATTATGTCTCTATCGACTGTTGCGTTTAAAATGGAATCGATTCAGAAGTCGGTCTGTATTAGCCTTTCCATGAGATGTTTGTTTGATAATACACAGATGGGTCCTTCCTTCCGCGACCAGCAAACGTTTCATTTGATGTTGGATCTCATTTAAACTTCACATTTACCCGAGAATGATCAAAATAAAAATTATCATGGGATGGTAATTTCTAAAACTACCATAATAGTTTTCAGTTACGTAAAGCAAAATCTGGAAGCTATTGTTGTTCTATAAAACGTGACAATTTTTTGAATTTTGGTTATTTTAAAAAAAATTATTTGCCCCCTGATTTTTTTCAGCAATTTTGAAGGGGGGGGTGACATAATTTTTAAAAAATATTTGTAATGGCCTTATTAGCATAAAATAATTGACATCTTTTTTTTGTTTTGGCTGAATACGATAGATTTTTTTTGCAAGTTATGAGTTTTTGAATTTTATGAATTGGACCATTTTTCATCCACTGATAACTCGGAAAGTCTTAGTTGTACGGAAAAATTTATTAATAATAAAAAGTGCGTTTTCGAATGAGCTCACCAATAAAAATCCGACATAGTTTTCTGTTATGAATTCTGCAAATATTAGAAACATTGAAAAAACAAGCTTGGACCAAAAAGTTTTTTATTCTATGAAAATATTTACAATTATATTGACAACCTTATTACTTTACGAGATATTTCAATTAAAGCTGGTCCATAACATAGCGTTTAATGTAAAATTGCCCTTTTTAATGTTATAATTGTAATATCTCGTAAAACATTTTACGATCCACTGCAAAATTTTTACTCAATATTTTTAACATGATTTTTATTATTTAAAAAAAAATAAGCAAAAAAAATTGATCCAACTTGTGAAAAAATCTCAATTTTTCCGGCAAGCTCATGCGAAAATGGAACTTTTTAAATTTAATATTTTTTTCCATGCATCAAATACTTTCCGTGCTATCAGCGACTGAAAAATGTTCAATTTTTCTAACTTCAAAAGTTGAAAACTCATACCTTGAAGTAAATATTATACTCAGCCATAACAAAAATACCTGTCAAATATTTTTAGCTAAAGAATGCAAGAAAAAAGTTTGGAATGAGCTAAAATTTTATTTATAAATCTGACGTTGATTGGCCCGTACGGTGCATAAAAGTTATCATCGATGTCTAAACTATTTTTCGTGAATGAAACGAAATGATTTGTTCTTTTATCAATTGTTTTATATAGTAGAAATATTTTTGGAAAGGGTGAATTTATTTTTCGTACTTGAAAAGAAAAAAAAATCGTTTTTCTATATTACATCGGATCTTTTTGGATCGATGTTTGACAACATCGTTTTTATTTCAAAGTGCTCACCCCTATTGTGTACTAGAAAAAAATTGTTATATTTGCGAAACTTATCCATATATATTTCGATAACAATCAACTAAAAACTAAATAAATTAAAACAATTCCTATATTTTACCAAAGTTGGTTTTATGAAACTTATTCGTAGCAGAATTAAAAATATTTTTTCTCAGTGTATACTCTTATTTGACAGTTTGCGCTCGAACAGGCAAACGAAATCTAGTACCGCAAGCTAACAAGCTCGAACGCTCGGTCGAATGCGATACGTAATGCCGCGATTTAGTCGAAACGACTTCAAAACGTTTCGAATCGAGTCACTCGAATCGAGATGCGGAATGCCACCCCAGCATCCAGTACCCCTGAAACAACTGTAAGTAACATCGGTGATGAAGATAATAAGAATGACGACGGATTTACATTGGTCACCCGTAAGTGCAAGAAGCAGGAAAGAACATCTGGTCGCGAGCACCAAGGCACTTTCAACGATGATGACCTTGATGTGGAGGGCAGGAGAGAATTAAACGGTCCCCATGACGCAGTAGGCGAGCCGCGAAAGAAGGTCTCCGCTCGTAATAAAAAGTTGCGGGTACGAGATCCAACGGACAAACAATAATATTTGTTTTTATTTTTATTTTTTACATATTTTACACACATAAAAGATCCACGGCTCCGTTAAGCTACCGCTATGAGCCGTGTTAAATGAACAAAATATAAAAAAACCACCGAACAATTTGAAGTTGTCTGTATGTACCTTGATTACTTATCAGTGTGCGTGCAGACTTTCATTTAAAAGTACCTTTTGACAAGCAAATTACATCTACAAAATTCTCCAAAGGTGCTTTTGACCTAAACTTAGCCGCTTTGGCAATAATATTTGATTGCTTGTTTTTGGTCTTATTTCTAGATACTGAAAAATGGTAGATAATCCGTCATCCGGATTTTATGTTTATTACCTATTTTGGCAATAATCTGATTTCAATAAACTAAGCTCATGCCAAAGCTAGTCTAAGATATCTGGCGATATATACGTAGTGTTTATATATGTTGTCAATTTCGACAGTAATTTCAAAAAAAAACCTGCAAAATTTCCATGAAATTGGACTTTCATAAATAAGCTAAGATAATTTTATTAAGAATCGGAATGTGAAAATCGAGCATCTTGTTTTTTGTGCAAGCCACAAATATCATTGCGCACTCATTTGTTATTCGTAGGAATTCAAATCATTTCAAAGATGCATTTGCTCATTGATTGGATAAGTATGTATGAAGAAAAATCAACAAACACAGCTCCATTTGTCGTGTTGATAATTGTTATTAAACGGTTTTTCCGTAGGCATCTTCGGATTGACCGGTAGCTATTGAGACATGTTATTTTTACTCGCATACACAATTTGATTTACACGGTAGTGAAAATACGTGTCAAGTTTTGGTAGTTAAAACGTCACTCAAAATTTATGTTTTGCATTTCAGAAGAGTCTAATTTCGGTATTTTACTGCTTATTCTCGTGTCATGGAACAAGAAAAGTGCAAAGCTTTTACGATATGTGTGAATATCACTGTAAATTAAACTCCTTGTTTGATACAATGAAGGCGCATAATAAAAAGGTAAATTTTTGTAGCTACAATAATCCTGAAGCTTTGGCTATCTATTTTGATCAGAGTTTTGGTCCATTCCGTTTTGATAAACTTTACAGCTGGTTTTTAGCATTAAGAAAAATTAATATTTTAATCACACCGGACCCCTGCTCAGATAACAAACACATGATGGCTGGCCAGAACAATAATCACTATGTTATGTGTACTTCAATATTTGTTCTAAATCAAATCGTGATTTTAGGTGAATATGTTGACTTCAGGAGCAACGGCTCTCTGTCATGCTATAGACGGACGTGGTAAAAACATGGTTGTTCTCCCTCGTAAACGATGTCGTTGCTGGTAGAGGTTGCGTCACTATTTTTCGTTCATGATGAAGGTTTCGTAGCCCCAGCAAATTCAGCGAGACGATGCGAAGAGAAAGCGCATAGCCTTCAACAAATACTACACTTTTACGACCGTTCGGTAGGATGTAATAAAATTGTTCAATTAGGATACATTGAAGTCGAAATCTCCCAAGCGCTCAAACGATTTTTCTTCGGTCGAGCTTTTCCTGTAATTTTTTTTATAGATTTAAAACGACAAATAAAACATACAATTTGGACAGTTTTTCAAAATTCCCTATATATATATATATATATATATATATATATATATATATATATATATATATATATATATATATATATATATATATATATATATATATATATATATATATATATATATATATATATATATATATATATATATATATATATATATATATATATATATATATATATATATATATATATATATATATATATATATATATATATATATATATATATATATATATATATATAAGTAATGCTTCGGATTTACTTGTTTACTTGGAAGCATAAAAAAATATTTATTTCACTTTTATGAACGATTACAATCACATTCAGGTTAAGACTAAAAGCTAAATTGATTTTCCTTACTATTTAATGGATTAATCTATCTAGTCAGCATTTCTGATCCGCGCCGCGATCGCCGTCTGGTTGCTAGGTGATTATTGAAGCCTCAGCAGAATAGACCTTTCTTGTCAGACCTAACCACCATTTTTCTTATTTTTTATCAAAAGAGCTCTCATTTTTAAGAACAACTTTGTTGGAAACAGCTTTTTAGAACCTTTCTTGATTTCTTTATGATTTTTTAAAAATTGAAAAATGCAAAAATGTTGAATATCTTTCTCACCAAATCAAGAATGGTGGGATATCAAATATCCGTTTCGGCAGCACTATAGCATAATATTCTGATGATATTATCGGCAACACTGCAAATGAAGTGGTGAAATGCGGTACAATATTCACTAGTGAATCGAGACAAATAGAGTAAAACTCAAACTGTCAAATTTTGTTTTTTGGCTTTTTCCATGATTGTATCAAATTTAATCCTCATAGAACGAACCGAAAAAACTAATTGTGCATTTTTTCTAAAAAAAATGACGGGACATATTTACATAGCCAAATATCTTAGCCTTCTCCTGGCTATAATTGCATACACTACGCGCTTCCAACAGTAATCGCTTCAGGTGTCGTGCGTAGACCGAGGGTTGATTCGAAACCATTTTACGCCATCATTTTTATGTATTATGGACTGATTGCCAAACATGATAATGCCTCGGATTGTTTATGAGAATCGATCGCTTCAGGTCATCGTTTATTTGATCTGGTCACCATGTTCATATGCCGTATATAAACGTTTATCAATATTGTTTAACCCTCTGGAAGTCGCGCCTATGACCCACTGGACGAGCAGCCGCTGATGCCCGAAGACGATTTCACTAAATTTTCAAGACAGCGTGCACTCAGTGCACTAGCGCGACTACCGGAAGGTTAAAACAGCTTTTTAAGCACGATTCAGATGATACATCAGCTTACGTCAACGTCAACGGAACGTCACCGTTCCTTCAGGATAAGTTAATTGCGTTTCTCGTGTGCCCGTTCACACGTGCCGTACGTCAGAACGTTCCGTACCGTTCATATTGTGTGTGAATACCTCCATTTAACTGCATGTAACTAATCTTGACGTTCTGTACCGGTGACGGAAGCCTGATGTAACATGTGAATCGTCTTTCATGTTGCCTTGCAAAATAATTTAGTAGCAAACAGACAATAAAATTCTCAATACATTTATCTTAACGAATTTTATAAAAAATCTATATCAAGCTGTCAACAATACCCAGAAGTTAACAATAAGGTGGCAATCGACATGTACACAAAGCTGGGCTACATCGTAATTTTATTAGTGTTAACGAGTACCTGATAATGAAAACTGTTTTTTCAAATCAAGGAAAGAACTACGTCGGTGATACGGACGAGGATGCGTACGATATCAGAAATGTTATAAAACTTAAGGTTTATAGCGATACCTTCCACACGTCGGTTCCGGATTATCGTACCATGTGGGTTCTGGCGCAGTTACAAAAATTGTCGGTTTCGAAGACATTTAATTGGACAATCTTGATTGATCGGCTTCAGCAACGATTTGGTTTTACCGAACCGTCATGAAAACAATCGAATAGGAGTTTATAACAATTTACAACATCCGATGCTGCTCCAAAATTGTAAGGCAAAGTTCTCTAGAACCCGTCATTCAGCCTAGCTAGCATACTCTACTGCATAGCTAAAGTTATTGTTGTCCATTCACCTACCTACAGAATCACTTATCGAAACTATTTTAAATGCCCGATATGCTAAATAAGTGTATGCCAGCTAGCCCGCACCCATATTAAACAATTTCGAATGGATTTCTATATATTTATTCATTTTGGAAATTATGTTGTTTAAAGAACAAACATTAAACAGGTTAAGCGGTCTCCTAAAGGTATACAACGGAATCGTTAAGTCATCTGATCCAGTTAGCTTCCTTTCGTTCCTCAAACTTTTTTTCTTTGCGAATAGAACACAGTCTTACGTCATTCTTGCTTGAAGCGAAACTGAATCATGTTCTAACCCCAACTGTTGTCAAAATGTATGAACTGACACCGGTTGAGGTCAGAACCTGACTCAGTTTCGGGGTCAAGCAAAAACGCCTTTAATTTTTCGTCCACTCTCTGCCAGTTCATATCTTGACACATCCGCAGCATGTGTACCATGTCGTGGTGATCAACGTATGCCCCAACACGCCAATCAACGATGTTCATCCTCAAACCGTCTTCCGCTCTGTACTGCAGCATACCTGGTTCTAAAATAAGCTCAAATTTAATAAAAACAAAAAGCACATCTAAAACTATCAACCTACATTTTCAACCTCCTTATGACAGGTTTCGCTCAACGCATCTAGTACCGGTGGATTCGTCGGGTCGCTATAAGACAGCAGTTTGATCGGATCGTCCTTTCCGATGGACACTCGTCTTTCATTCCCGATGAAGCTGATTATACTACCGAGACATTCGTGGGCCAAGCAGAAGACGAACAATCTGTTCCGTTTGTCACACTAAACGAACACCCCAAGCTAGATGTATTCATTATCTGCGCAAAAGTAGACGTTTTTCTTTTTACCTTCTCAGCAGCGTGTTAGCAGGTTGATTGGATTAAATTCTGCAATAATAAAAGGATGACCATCTTTCGTCTTCTACTTGGTTGAAAAAACATTCATCTTACCGTCCGAAAGCTGCAAAACTTGCTTTACCGACTCGTATATTTCCTCGGTTCCGTCGAAAAACGCGAATGGGTCCTACTTGAAGCAAAACAAAATAGAAACGGATATGCGGGAAAATAGACTACTATCACAAAATATTGAGCACACAAATTAAAAAAATACTCACGTCAATTTGCTACAGATGCCACAATAATTCATTCAACACTGTCAAAACATCAGTCCTCAAACAGGAGAGTGTTGTGAATCGAGACGGTCAACACTCGGTTTCTCGTGCAGTTGTCGTAGAGTGTAGATAGACACTCTACGACAACTGCACGAGAAACCGAGTGTTGACCGTCTCGATTCACAACACTCTCCTGTTTGAGGACTGATGTTTTGACAGTGTTGAATGAATTATTGTGGCATCGCGGTTGCCAGATCGATTTATGCAATAGCATGCAGTATAAATCTGCAAAGTCTGCAAATTTCTGCAAGATACTTGAGGGAGGAAAGAAGTGCGATGATTGTTTAAATAATCCAAAACGTTAAATGCTTGTTGAAATTTAATGAATGTATTAGGAAATATTTGAAGTCTGCAAAAATCTGCAGTGTAATTGAAAAAACTGCAGATTTGCTGATAAATTTAGAAATCTGGCATCTTTTTTTTTCATTCCCCACTGAAATTCATCCAAATGGTGTAAAAATATGAGGAAATGAGGCAAGATAGGTCATCAGCATATGGGGTGAAATGAGCAGTTCGCAGATTTTTTTATTTTTTCAATAGTTAGAGGCACTTAAAACTCGCGGCAATATGAAATTTCGACTCAGGGATAACAAAGGAAGCATTTTAGCAAGTAAAATTTTTTGACAAGAAACGTCTATTGTCCTATTTGCTGGCTCGATGGTCGCCGTTGCCGTGTGATCGATGTCGCCGCGTGGAACCACGTTGTTTCATGTGTTTTCGTGTATGGATGGTGCACCGGAAGCTAAACTGATGCTTCAGCGTCGTTTCTGGGCAGGATACTTTGTAACGTCTCCCCCCTACAAGTGTCAGACGTCCTCGGCTGACTTTTAGCGAGAGCAAATCTTGGTAGCTACAAGGGTTTTTTTCTTGTTGGACGACGTGGTCTCTAAACTGTTCCAGAGTTCTTGGTGTTTCTCCTCCTTGGTTATGTTTATTTCTATGTGGCTGGTGTGGTCTCCGTCGCTCTGGTTAGTCCACTGATTCCACTGACTGTAGAGACTTTTGCAGTATACGAAACATCTAAAAGAGATATAAAATGTTAATAGAAACACGAGAGCTAATGCTCCATATCCAACGGTTCGTTGGGTGTTGTGCAGTGATAATTGAACTGCTCCAATTTTTTCCCAATTTTGCAGATGCAATTGTTGTACATCGTTAGTTTCTATTGATGAGTTGATAATTTGTAACGTTTTCCCATAAATCGGGACAAGATATTCTTCGTTGAAGATTTTGAGTGGGTCATTGGAAAAAGTATAGTTTAGGAAGTTCACTGTGCAGTTATTGGTTTCTATGATGGTTGGCTCGGATATGATCCGCTGGTCGCCGCAAGAATCTCTAATGAGGATGTTTTTGTTCGTATCTACAAGAATAATGCCTCTTTTGATTTCTTTAATTCGCGTTGGTTGTTGTCTTCTGATGAGATGACATTTTGGTGTTTGGTGTGTTAGCAGATTGAAGATGCAATCATCTTGTACTGGTTTTGTGTTTTCGCAGATGGTACACGTGGCTGATTGGGCGTAAATTTTGTTGAGATGTTTAGCTACAAGTTGAATAACATTCATTCACATTCACATTCAATTTTTCAAAACGACGTAGACGTTTCTACGTACAATAATTTCATTTTTTTTTGTACGACTACACTATTTTATACAGTAAAACTATCTGAGAACGAGTTGCAGGGATTGAATACTTCTGCACGAAAAAAATATACACTGAAAAAAATGTGTCAATTTTCATAAAAACAAAAATTTATGTTAAAAGTTCAAATTGCCAAAAAACCCATTTTCTAATTTTTTATATTTTGTCAACAAAAAACTAACGAGAAAAGATATATTTTGAATGTGATTTCATGATGGAGAAATCATCAGTAAAATTTTTTTTCTAACGATAACTTTATACATGTTTTAAAATTTCATCCTAATTTCGTCCGGATTGTTTGCTACTGCGACAATAAAAACTCACATTTTCACACGAAAAGTTATTGGCACTCACACAACTGTAAACAAATACAAATACAAATACAAATACAAATACAAATACAAATACAAATACAAATACAAATACAAATACAAATACAAATACAAATACAAATACAAATACAAATATAAATACAAATACAAATACAAATACAAATACAAATACAAATACAAATACAAATACAAATACAAATACAAATACAAATACAAATACAAATACAAATACAAATACAAATACAAATACAAATACAAATACAAATACAAATACAAATACAAATACAAATACAAATACAAATACAAATACAAATACAAATACAAATACAAATACAAATACAAATACAAATACAAATACAAATACAAATACAAATACAAATACAAATACAAATACAAATACAAATACAAATACAAATACAAATACAAATACAAATACAAATACAAATACAAATACAAATACAAATACAAATACAAATACAAATACAAATACAAATACAAATATAAATACACATACAAATACAAATACAAATACAAATACAAATACAAATACAAACACAAATACAAATACAAATACAAATACAAATACAAACACAAACACAAACACAAACACAAATACAAATACAAATACAAATACAAATACAAATACAAATACAAATACAAATACAAATACAAATACAAATACAAATACAAATACAAATACAAATACAAATACAAATATAAATACAAATACAAATACAAATACAAATACAAATACAAATACAAATACAAATACAAATACAAATACAAATACAAATACAAATACAAATACAAATACAAATACAAATACAAATACAAATACAAATACAAATACAAATACAAATACAAATACAAATACAAATACAAATACAAATACAAATACACATACAAATACAAATACAAATACAAATACAAATACAAATACAAATACAAATACAAATACAAATACAAATACAAATACAAATACAAATACAAATACAAATACAAATACAAATACAAATACAAATACAAATACAAATACAAATACAAATACAAATACAAATACAAATACAAATACAAATACAAATACAAATACAAATACAAATACAAATACAAATACAAATACAAATACAAACACAAACACAAATACAAATACAAATACAAATACAAATACAAATACAAATACAAATACAAATACAAATACAAATACAAATACAAATACAAATACAAATACAAATACAAATACAAATACAAATACAAATACAAATACAAATACAAATACAAATACAAATACAAATACAAATACAAATACAAATACAAATACAAATACAAATACAAATACAAATACAAATACAAATACAAATACAAATACAAATACAAATACAAATACAAATACAAATACAAATACAAATACAAATACAAATACAAATACAAATACAAATACAAATACAAATACAAATACAAATACAAATACAAATACAAATACAAATACAAATACAAATACAAATACAAATACAAATACAAATACAAATACAAATACAAATACAAATACAAATACAAATACAATACAAATACAATACAAATACAAATACAAATACAAATACAAATACAAATACAAATACAAATACAAATACAAATACAAATACAAATACAAATACAAATACAAATACAAATACAAATACAAATACAAATACAAATACAAATACAAATACAAATACAAATACAAATACAAATACAAATACAAATACAAATACAAATACAAATACAAATACAAATACAAATACAAATACAAATACAAATACAAATACAAATACAAATACAAATACAAATACAAATACAAATACAAATACAAATACAATACAAATACAAATACAAATACAAATACAAATACAATACAAATACAAATACAAATACAAATACAAATACAAATACAAATACAAATACAAATACAAATACAAATACAAATACAAATACAAATACAAATACAAATACAAATACAAATACAAATACAAATACAAATACAAATACAAATACAAATACAAATACAAATACAAATACAAATACAAATACAAATACAAATACAAATACAAATACAAATACAAATACAAATACAAATACAAATACAAATACAAATACAAATACAAATACAAATACAAATACAAATACAAATACAAATACAAATACAAATACAAATACAAATACAAATACAAATACAAATACAAATACAAATACAAATACAAATACAAATACAAATACAAATACAAATACAAATACAAATACAAATACAAATACAAATACAATACAAATACAAATACAAATACAAATACAAATACAAATACAAATACAAATACAAATACAAATACAAATACAAATACAAATACAAATACAAATACAAATACAAATACAAATACAAATACAAATACAAATACAAATACAAATACAAATACAAATACAAATACAAATACAAATACAAATACAAATACAAATACAAATACAAATACAAATACAAATACAAATACAAATACAAATACAAATACAATACAAATACAAATACAAATACAAATACAAATACAAATACAAATACAAATACAAATACAAATACAAATACAAATACAAATACAAATACAAATACAAATACAAATACAAATACAATACAAATACAAATACAAATACAAATACAAATACAAATACAAATACAAATACAAATACAAATACAAATACAAATACAAATACAAATAAAATACAAATACAAATACAAATACAAATACAAATACAAATACAAATACAAATACAAATACAAATACAAATACAAATACAAATACAAATACAAATACAAATACAAATACAAATACAAATACAAATACAAATACAAATACAAATACAAATACAAATACAAATACAAATACAAATACAAATACAAATACAAATACAAATACAAATACAAATACAAATACAAATACAAATACAAATACAAATACAAATACAAATACAAATACAAATACAAATACAAATACAAATACAAATACAAATACAAATACAAATACAAATACAAATACAAATACAAATACAAATACAAATACAAATACAAATACAAATACAAATACAAATACAATACAAATACAAATACAAATACAAATACAAATACAAATACAAATACAAATACAAATACAAATACAAATACAAATACAAATACAAATACAAATACAAATACAAATACAAATACAAATACAAATACAAATACAAATACAAATACAAATACAAATACAAATACAAATACAAATACAAATACAAATACAAATACAAATACAAATACAAATACAAATACAAATACAAATACAAATACAAATACAAATACAAATACAAATACAAATACAAATACAAATACAAATACAAATACAAATACAAATACAAATACAAATACAAATACAAATACAAATACAAATACAAATACAAATACAAATACAAATACAAATACAAATACAAATACAAATACAAATACAAATACAAATACAAATACAAATACAAATACAAATACAAATACAAATACAAATACAAATACAAATACAATACAAATACAAATACAAATACAAATACAAATACAAATACAAATACAAATACAAATACAAATACAAATTACAAATACAAATACAAATACAAATACAAATACAAATACAAATACAAATACAAATACAAATACAAATACAAATACAAATACAAATACAAATACAAATACAAATACAAATACAAATACAAATACAAATACAAATACAAATACAAATACAAATACAAATACAAATACAAATACAAATACAAATACAAATACAAATACAAATACAAATACAAATACAAATACAAATACAAATACAAATACAAATACAAATACAAATACAAATACAAATACAAATACAAATACAAATACAAATACAAATACAAATACAAATACAAATACAAATACAAATACAAATACAAATACAAATACAAATACAAATACAAATACAAATACAAATACAAATACAAATACAAATACAAATACAAATACAAATACAAATACAAATACAAATACAAATACAAATACAAATACAAATACAAATACAAATACAAATACAAATACAAATACAAATACAAATACAAATACAAATACAAATACAAATACAAATACAAATACAAATACAAATACAAATACAAATACAAATACAAATACAAATACAAATACAAATACAAATACAAATACAAATACAAATACAAATACAAATACAAATACAAATACAAATACAAATACAAATACAAATACAAATACAAATACAAATACAAATACAAATACAAATACAAATACAAATACAAATACAAATACAAATACAAATACAAATACAAATACAAATACAAATACAAATACAAATACAAATACAAATACAAATACAAATACAAATACAATACAAATACAAATACAAATACAAATACAAATACAAATACAAATACAAATACAAATACAAATACAAATACAAATACAAATACAAATACAAATACAAATACAAATACAAATACAAATACAAATACAAATACAAATACAAATACAAATACAAATACAAATACAAATACAAATACAAATACAAATACAAATACAAATACAAATACAATACAAATACAAATACAAATACAAATACAAATACAAATACAAATACAAATACAAATACAAATACAAATACAAATACAAATACAAATACAAATACAAATACAAATACAAATACAAATACAAATACAAATACAAATACAAATACAAATACAAATACAAATACAAATACAAATACAAATACAAATACAAATACAAATACAAATACAAATACAAATACAAATACAAATACAAATACAAATACAAATACAAATACAAATACAAATACAAATACAAATACAAATACAAATACAAATACAAATACAAATACATACAAATACAAATACAAATACAAATACAAATACAAATACAAATACAAATACAAATACAAATACAAATACAAATACAAATACAAATACAAATACAAATACAAATACAAATACAAATACAAATACAAATACAAATACAAATACAAATACAAATACAAATACAAATACAAATACAAATACAAATACAAATACAAATACAAATACAAATACAAATACAAATACAAATACAAATACAAATACAAATACAAATACAAATACAAATACAAATACAAATACAAATACAAATACAAATACAAATACAAATACAATACAAATACAAATACAAATACAAATACAAATACAAATACAAATACAAATACAAATACAAATACAAATACAAATACAAATACAAATACAAATACAAATACAAATACAAATACAAATACAAATACAAATACAAATACAAATACAAATACAAATACAAATACAAATACAAATACAAATACAAATACAAATACAATACAATACAAATACAAATACAAATACAAATACAAATACAAATACAAATACAAATACAAATACAAAGTACAAATACAAATACAAATACAAATACAAATACAAATACAAATACAAATACAAATACAATACAAATACAAATACAAATACAAATACAAATACAAATACAAATACAAATACAAATACAAATACAAATACAAATACAAATACAAATACAAATACAAATACAAATACAAATACAAATACAAATACAAATACAAATACAAATACAAATACAAATACAAATACAAAATACAAATACAAATACAAATACAAATACAAATACAAATACAAATACAAATACAAATACAAATACAAATACAAATACAAATACAAATACAAATACAAATACAAATACAAATACAAATACAAATACAAATACAAATACAAATACAAATACAAATACAAATACAAATACAAATACAAATACAAATACAAATACAAATACAAATACAAATACAAATACAAACAAATACAAATAAATACAAATACAAATACAAATACAAATACAAATACAAATACAAATACAAATACAAATACAAATACAAATACAAATACAAATACAAATACAAATACAAATACAAATACAAATACAAATACAAATACAAATACAAATACAAATACAAATACAAATACAAATACAAATACAAATACAAATACAAATACAAATACAAATACAAATACAAATACAAATACAAATACAAATACAAATACAAATACAAATACAAATACAAATACAAATACAAATACAAATACAAATACAAATACAAATACAAATACAAATACAAATACAAATACAAATACAAATACAAATACAAATACAAATACAAATACAAATACAAATACAAATACAAATACAAATACAAATACAAATACAAATACAAATACAAATACAAATACAAATACAATACAAATACAAATACAAATACAAATACAAATACAAATACAAATACAAATACAAATACAAATACAATACAAATACAAATACAAATACAAATACAAATACAAATACAAATACAAATACAAATACAAATACAAATACAAATACAAATACAAATACAAATACAAATACAAATACAAATGACAAATACAAATACAAATACAAATACAAATACAAATACAAATACAAATACAAATACAAATACAAATACAAATACAAATACAAATACAAATACAAATACAAATACAAATACAAATACAAATACAAATACAAATACAAATACAAATACAAATACAAATACAAATACAAATACAAATACAAATACAAATACAAATACAAATACAAATACAAATACAAATACAAATACAAATACAAATACAAATACAAATACAAATACAAATACAAATACAAATACAAATACAAATACAAATACAAATACAAATACAAATACAAATACAAATACAAATACAAATACAAATACAAATACAAATACAAATACAAATACAAATACAAATACAAATACAAATACAAATACAAATACAAATACAAATACAAATACAAATACAAATACAAATACAAATACAAATACAAATACAAATACAAATACAAATACAAATACAAATACAAATACAAATACAAATACAAATACAAATACAAATACAAATACAAATACAAATACAAATACAAATACAAATACAAATACAAATACAAATACAAATACAATACAAATACAAATACAAATACAAATACAAATACAAATACAAATACAAATACAAATACAAATACAAATACAAATACAAATACAAATACAAATACAAATACAAATACAAATACAAATACAAATACAAATACAAATACAAATACAAATACAAATACAAATACAAATACAAATACAAATACAAATACAATACAAATACAAATACAAATACAAATACAAATACAAATACAAATACAAATACAAATACAAATACAAATACAAATACAAATACAAATACAAATACAAATACAAATACAATACAAATACAAATACAAATACAAATACAAATACAAATACAAATACAAATACAAATACAAATACAAATACAAATACAAATACAAATACAAATACAAATACAAATACAAATACAAATACAAATACAAATACAAATACAAATACAAATACAAATACAAATACAAATACAAATACAAATACAAATACAAATACAAATACAAATACAAATACAAATACAAATACAAATACAAATACAAATACAAATACAAATACAAATACAAATACAAATACAAATACAAATACAAATACAAATACAAATACAAATACAAATACAAATACAAATACAAATACAAATACAAATACAAATACAAATACAAATACAATACAAATACAAATACAAATACAAATACAAATACAAATACAAATACAAATACAAATACAAATACAAATACAAATACAAATACAAATACAAATACAAAATACAAATACAAATACAAATACAATACAAATACAAATACAAATACAAATACAAATACAAATACAACAAATACAAATACAAATACAAATACAAATACAAATACAAATACAAATACAAATACAAATACAAATACAAATACAAATACAAATACAAATACAAATACAAATACAAATACAAATACAAATACAAATACAAATACAAATACAAATACAAATACAAATACAAATACAAATACAAATACAAATACAATACAAATACAAATACAAATACAAATACAAATACAAATACAAATACAAATACAAATACAAATACAAATACAAATACAAATACAAATACAAATACAAATACAAATACAAATACAAATACAAATACAAATACAAATACAAATACAAATACAAATACAAATACAAATACAAATACAAATACAAATACAAATACAAATACAAATACAAATACAAATACAAATACAAATACAAATACAAATACAAATACAAATACAAATACAAATACAAATACAAATACAAATACAAATACAAATACAAATACAAATACAAATACAAATACAAATACAAATACAAATACAAATACAAATACAAATACAAATACAAATACAAATACAAATACAAATACAAATACAAATACAAATACAAATACAAATACAAATACAAATACAAATACAAATACAAATACAAATACAAATACAATACAAATACAAATACAAATACAAATACAAATACAAATACAAATACAAATACAAATACAAATACAAATACAAATACAAATACAAATACAAATACAAATACAAATACAAATACAAATACAAATACAAATACAAATACAAATACAAATACAAATACAATACAAATACAAATACAAATACAAATACAAATACAAATACAAATACAAATACAAATACAAATACAAATACAAATACAAATACAAATACAAATACAAATACAAATACAAATACAAATACAAATACAAATACAAATACAAATACAAATACAAATACAAATACAAATACAAATACAAATACAAATACAAATACAAATACAAATACAAATACAAATACAAATACAAATACAAATACAAATACAATACAAATACAAATACAAATACAAATACAAATACAAATACAAATACAAATACAAATACAAATACAAATACAAATACAAATACAAATACAAATACAAATACAAATACAAATACAAATACAAATACAAATACAAATACAAATACAAATACAAATACAAATACAAATACAAATACAAATACAAATACAAATACAAATACAAATACAAATACAAATACAAATACAAATACAAATACAAATACAAATACAAATACAAATACAAATACAAATACAAATACAAATACAAATACAAATACAAATACAAATACAAATACAAATACAAATACAAATACAAATACAAATACAAATACAAATACAAATACAAATACAAATACAAATACAAATACAAATACAAATACAAATACAAATACAAATACAAATACAATACAAATACAAATACAAATACAAATACAAATACAAATACAAATACAAATACAAATACAAATACAAATACAAATACAAATACAAATACAAATACAAATACAAATACAAATACAAATACAAATACAAATACAAATACAAATACAAATACAAATACAAATACAAATACAAATACAAATACAAATACAAATACAAATACAATACAAATACAAATACAAATACAAATACAAATACAAATACAAATACAAATACAAATACAAATACAAAATACAAATACAAATACAAATACAAATACAAATACAAATACAAATACAAATACAAATACAAATACAAATACAAATACAAATACAAATACAAATACAAATACAAATACAAATACAAATACAAATACAAATACAAATACAAATACAAATACAAATACAAATACAAATACAAATACAAATACAAATACAAATACAAATACAAATACAAATACAAATACAAATACAAATACAAATACAAATACAAATACAAATACAAATACAAATACAAATACAAATACAAATACAAATACAAATACAAATACAAATACAAATACAAATACAAATACAAATACAAATACAAATACAAATACAAATACAAATACAAATACAAATACAAATACAAATACAAATACAAATACAAATACAAATACAAATACAAATACAAATACAAATACAAATACAAATACAAATACAAATACAAATACAAATACAAATACAAATACAAATACAAATACAAATACAAATACAAATACAAATACAAATACAAATACAAATACAAATACAAATACAAATACAAATACAAATACAAATACAAATACAAATACAAATACAAATACAAATACAAATACAAATACAAATACAAATACAAATACAAATACAAATACAAATACAAATACAAATACAAAATACAAATACAAATACAAATACAAATACAAATACAAATACAAATACAAATACAAATACAAATACAAATACAAATACAAATACAAATACAAATACAAATACAAATACAAATACAAATACAAATACAAATACAAATACAAATACAAATACAAATACAAATACAAATACAAATACAAATACAAATACAAATACAAATACAAATACAAATACAAATACAAATACAAATACAAATACAAATACAAATACAAATACAAATACAAATACAAATACAAATACAAATACAAATACAAATACAAATACAAATACAAATACAAATACAAATACAAATACAAATACAAATACAAATACAAATACAAATACAAATACAAATACAAATACAAATACAATACAAATACAAATACAAATACAAATACAAATACAAATACAAATACAAATACAAATACAAATACAAATACAAATACAAATACAAATACAAATACAAATACAAATACAAATACAAATACAAATACAAATACAAATACAAATACAAATACAAATACAAATACAAATACAAATACAAATACAAATACAAATACAAATACAAATACAAATACAAATACAAATACAAATACAAATACAAATACAAATACAAATACAAATACAAATACAAATACAAATACAAATACAAATACAAATACAAATACAAATACAAATACAAATACAAATACAAATATACAAATACAAATACAAATACAAATACAATACAAATACAAATACAAATACAAATACAAATACAAATACAAATACAAATACAAATACAAATACAAATACAAATACAAATACAAATACAAATACAAATACAAATACAAATACAAATACAAATACAAATACAAATACAAATACAAATACAAATACAAATACAAATACAAATACCAAATACAAATACAAATACAAAA